>NC_082664.1:41845757-42148787 GCF_025265405.1 Mesoplodon densirostris
ATCCCCTGCATCGGCAGGCGGACTCTCAACCACTGCGCCACCAGGGAGGCCCCGATCGATACACATTTGACTTACATGTATTGATTAAGATGAATGCCATTTAGATGATCTGATACTTTCTCTACACCTTTTGAGATAATGAGGCACAACCTAAATTGAGCCCAAACGGCTTTCAGGGATTGCTAGTATGAGGACTTAAACACACTTCACAGTTCTTCCCTTTACAGGTGGAAACATAGAGGTAAGAGGGTCGGGCTACTTGTTTGGGGGATTCTGGGGGATTTAATATAAAGCTAAGAAGAGAGTTATGACTTTCCTCTCCCTGCTGAGGAATTAGCATTTTCCTGATTGAGTGACATTGAGACCAAAGACTGAAATAACAGAGCCTCAGAGAAGAGAATTGAGTCTACCCCAGGGTCCAGATGAGGTGAAAGGCAAAACAGGAAGCATATGCGCTTACAGTGGAGTCCTTGGCCAGCACCACGCAGCCTCCGTGGTTTAAGCTGAGTGGGTGTGGGAGAAAGGCCTGAAAAATGCACGCTAGGCTGGCTTTTGAGAGAGGAAGATCTTGTACCTTTCTTTTCTGAATGTTCAAATTCTGGCAGACTCCAACTTTCAGGCCCATTAAAATTCAGGAAGGGAAAAAGGAAAAATTGAACTAGTTTTCAAAGAAGAAAAAAAGGCAACAAACACACCTACTCTTGCAAAAATAAAATCCCACCCCCAAAAAAACGTTAGGAAAATGTTTTTGAGCTTTAAAAAACAGAAGGGGGTTGGAATGTCAATGGGACACAGGCCGTGGAATGACTATTAAATGTGGCATTTCCACCGGTGTCCGTGCATGCATGTCCTAACCTTGTTTGATCCTTGGAGAGAAACAGCCCTGTTCCCTCCCCGGAAGAAGGAATAGAACCATCGATGGGCTAGATCCCACTGTGTTAATGTGGTTAGGTGGAGTGTGGGGAACAATTTGCTCTAATTCACTGCCTCAAAATAAGAGCCTCTTGCTCTGGAAGTTTCCTCTCCAACCCACCCTCCCATGCAATCAACAGTCCGGGCCAAATCCTTCCTTCAGTCTCAGATTTCGGTTATATAAGCTGCTCTATCAAGCAGACTCCGTCCAATTCAGACCAGGGTAAAAGAGCCATTTACACAAACAGCTAGTGGCTTATGTAACCAGAGCCCAATACACAAATTATGAGAAACCTGCTTACCCATTCAGGTGCCTCAGGTGAACAAAGGCAGGCAGACTCCACAGCTCTGGTCTCTGACTACAGCGGAACTTTGTTCCAATAACTGGACGCCTCCTGAGAGGTCAAGTCTTTCCTGCGGTCTCTCTCCAGGTTAAAGAGCTTCGTTGTATGGTGCACTTTACTCCCCACACCCCGCCCCTTGCAGATTCTTGTTCTTCATAGAGAACGGATTTAGCATTTTTAATATCAGAGTTAAATGGTGGATTTTACTCCTGGTGGTATGAAATTTCCTGATGACAAAAGCCATATAAATTCAGGATTTAAAACTTTGAAGAATACAGAAAAATAAAAAAATTAAATCCACCTGTAATTCCACTACCCAGAGCTAGTTACTTTTAACATTTTGTGTATATCCTTCCAGTCTTTTTTCTAGGCATATCATATACATACATACATACATACATATATGCACATATAATGTACTATATATGTATATACATATTAAAGACATGCACGTAGTAAAGCCGTGCACACATATATATATATATATATAATATTTAAATGAATGATACAGTGTTACTTTACTGGCCATTCTGTTTTGAAATCTGCTTTTTGAAGAAGTAAAGCTGTCACTGTTTGCAGATGACATGATACTATACATAGAGAATCCTAAAGATGCTACCAGAAAACTACTAGAGCTAATCAATGAAATCTGTTTTTTTACCCAACAATGACATCGTCATCATACATTGATCTCATTTTTATCTTCTTTACCTCGGTTGTCCTTCTAATACCCCTGTGAAGTTGGTATCACTACCCTCATACAGCAGCTCAAATTCAAGGCCTCTGAAGCCTGTGATGTGAAGCACTGCCTTACATCTCACTGCTATTAAATACTTCTCTAAGGAAGGTTTTGAGTGGCTGTTTGGCATTCACATTATATTCTAACTAACCCATCCCCTATTTCAGAGTGTTTAGATAATTTCCATTTGGGGTGCTATTCTAAATAATTCTGTGAGGAACATTCTCTCATATAAATATTTATACTACTATTTGCATAGTATAAAATCCTAGCAATGGAATTTCTGTGTCAAGGATATACCCTTTTTGATGACTTTTTATTATATACTGCCAAAATACTTTCCAGAAAGTTGAAATGAATTTATATTCCCATCAGCTACTGCCCAATACTCTAACCAAAGTCATTTTATAATTTAAAAAAAATGATTAAAACTGAAAGTGTCTTTCCCAAATTGCCTTCCTTAGGAAAATAACAATGCATATAGAAAATGTTTGAGGACCTGCCTATTCTCTCGTTTACTATTATAACATTTCTAGAAAACAATCATGGGAAGACTAAAATAGAGCTGTGGGCTGCTAGTAGACTGATGTGATGAATTCACCTTCAGCCCCCAAAATCTCAACCCTCCAGTTGTTTTTCCCCTTCCTGTTTCCCCCTGCCCTGCAGACCCCAGCCATAGCTTCTGATTGCCAGTCCTCCACGGGCTCACGGGAAGAGGTGCTATAACGACACAGCAGAAGGGAACTTGCAGAATGGGTAGAACAAAGGGCTCATGTTCACTGCTGTCAGCAAAAAGCTCCTATAAACAGAGCAACATATTAAGCCCTTCTGTTAATATGCTGTCTAGACTTGAAAAGATTGCTTTTCTCTCTGTCTTCCAAGCTTCAACTTTTGACCTTGTTTCTGTCCTTGTGCCTGTGCTGGACTCAAGCAATTCTTGTCTCCTGAAGGTTCAACAGTCAAATTACCGAATTATTGTACTTGTCACCTAAGCTACTGCAGCAACCCGGTGCGGGCATGATCCCTATCAAATGAATGGAAAACTTGACGACACTTGACCCCTGAGGCAGAAAATGCAGGGAGTCCCCCTTCTTCTGGTTTAAGGGTAAAACGATACTCTCCCCAGAAATTGGAGCTGATAATCCCTTTGTTGATTGTGGATGGAATCTTGGAAGGTATTGGAGGGAGGGTTGAGAAGAAGAGTTTATGAGATCCGCACTTGGGGATAGAAACCAGTTCCTAGCAAAATGAATGTGTCTTATTTTTGGAACATGTTTTACTCTGGGATGTTTCTTCTTCCCCTCCATGTTCCCAGGGTTCCCAGGGCCCTCATGCTAACAGCTAGTTGCTCAGGTCCCTCTCCAAGATGTAATTTTTTTTTTTTTTTGCAGTACGTGGGCCTCTCACTGTTGTGGCCTCCCCCGTTGCAGAGCACAGGCTCCGGAGGCACAGGCTCAGCGGCCATGGCTCACGGACCCCGCCGCTCCGCGGCATGTGGGATCTTCCCGGACCGGGGCACGAACCCGTGTCCCCTGCATCGGCAGGCCGACTCTCAACCACTGCACCACCCGGGAAGCCCAAGATGTAATATTTATTAAGCACTTGCTGTTCGCCAGGCATTCCCATGCACTCCTCTAAAACTGTTCTCATTTAATCCTCACATCCGCAGTCTTACAAGGCAGACAATACCTGCTCATGCGCAGGCAGAGCTGTCTCCCGCAGAACCTAGGAGAGCTCATGAATGCTATCACACCCCCAGGTATCTCGCCCTGTGAACCCTTCCCAGGGGACAGAGGAGGACTTCCGTGCCCCATCACGTCTGAATAAGAATCTCTTATTATTATCATTCCTCTTGTACAAATGGAGAAACTGAAGTAGTAAGAAATTATGAAACTGGAAGATCATAACACAAGGGCAGAAGTCAGACTCTTAGAGCCACATGATTAACCAGTGTTCCATGCTGCCAATCAATCTAGATTTCTGTTGTTGTTGTTCTAGATTTTTCTTCTCTGTCATCAAAAAAAAAAAAAATCATTTGTCCCCTTAATCTATCTGGGCCTTGCAGAGGGGGCTAAATTAATCCAATAAACACATTTAGTCTGCTAATGGCTAATGATGGACCAAAGCACTACCCATCTCAGTGAATGTATAGTTCACTGTTAAGAGACTAGTGGTGGCAGCCAAGGGTATCTGAGAAAGATTTGTTGGTGGGAGGGGATGATGGTAGTAGGAGGTGCTGGGGTGGAGGCTGATAGAATATTCTTGGGTAGGGGACTTCTCTCATTATCAGTCAACGGCTCACTCAGAATACAGGACAAGACAAACCCTGGGTATAATATTTAGGCCTTTATCAGGAATGACCAAAAGCTCAGCTGTTTGCCTCACAAGAGAGAACTTCAGAGAACTCAGAAGCATCAGCAACAACCATCATCTGTCAATCACTGCCAAACACCATGCTTTGTGGGAACCACGTACTTCCACAGTCTATCCACAGCATCCAGTTTTCTGGCACATTTTTGTGATTAAGGAAAGTAAGAGGAGTATGATGCAATTGCCCCATACAAATGTGTCACCCCAGCTGGGCATAAACCAATTGAAACATCACAAACCCACATCAAGTTGTCACATCCTTTCTACTTAATTGACCCACAACATCCTGCAAATACTTTCCTCTCCTAACTCTCTTTGGGGCCAGGGCAGATTGTGGAAGAGAAAAGATGACTTGATGAAGGGTGTGGCCCAGAAATAATATAATCTTTGGCTTGAAGATGTATATTTTGGTCCTGGACAAATGTATTTAAAAGATTTTAATGAGTCATGAAGTTAGTGCTGACACTTAGAACAATATTTTTCATTCTTTTTAGGATGAATAACTAATACAGTACCTGGCTTAGAGTGGGGGCCAATAAATGCTTGTTGGTTGAAAGAGCTAGTGAGTACTGAGAATCTGACACGGTGTAATTCACCTACAGGCAGGACTGTGCTGGAACAGAGGTGAGTCTTTAGCAGGGTCTTAAAGGGCCTTCCAGGATCTGGTAGATGATTTTCGTTTTGTCAGTCAGTTCTATAAGCCACATTGGTTGATGTAGGTAATTTGCTTCTCATTAAAAACACTCCCATTCCTGGGAGTTCCCTAGCAGTCTGGTGGTTAGGACTCAGTGCTTTCACTGCCATGGCAGTGAAAGGGTTCAGTCCCTGGTCAGGGAAGTAAGATCCCTCAAGCCTTGCAGCACAACCAAAAAACAATAAGTATAAAAAATAAAAACACTCCCATTCCTGTGATTATATTTATATTTTTCGAGAATACACATTTCCACCAGAGTATGTTGTTTTGCTTTTGCCTTGTTCATTTTTATAAGCTCGCTGAAAAAAGAGGCGTTTCCATGTTACTACTGCAGTAGCAGGGCAGACAATACTTGCTCATGCACAAGCAGAGCTGTCTCCCCCAGAACCTCGGAGAGCTCATGAGTGCTATCACACCCCCAGGCACCTCGCCCTTTGAACCCTCCCCAAGGGACAGAGGAGGACTTCTGTGCCCCAATGTCTTTGTAGCCCATCACCTCTGACACCAAGAGCTGCCCCTCTTTAGTCCGTGCAATCCCGGTTACGAAGTGTTTAGCAAGATGCTCTGCTGGGGCCTCATGTTGCCCTCTCCACTTGGCAGGTGGCAATTCTGAGGTCCCGGGAGAATGAACTTCCCAAGCCCACAGTGTGGGAGGCAGTGGTAAAACAGAAATAAGTTCAAAGAGTTTTATTTCCCAACAGGAAGTTCCAGAGCTAGGACTACAAAACTCACATGCCATTACAAGCCCATGTGCATCAATCCGCCCAAACACTGACTGTCCTGTGAGCCACACATTCTTTTTCAGGACTCAGATCAAGCCAAAATCCACTGCAAATCCACTGAAATTTAATGCAGAGAGCATTTCCCTAGCTCCAGAGTGCTGTGGGATTCACCCCCGTAAAAGCAGATTTTGATGCAGAGGGGTCGCTATAAAAGCATGATTAAAATGATAGAGTGAAAGCCCGGCAATCTGGTAAGTGTATGAGTTGCCTCTGAGAATCCATGAGCCTGTCAGGAGGTGAGATCCTGCTGAGAAAGTCTGACTTTGGAGCCTCCACTGGAAGAACAGCCTTAGCACGAGGTTTGGCATTCCCAAGGGCCCTGCCCATTTACACCAAACATGGACTGAGGAACACTGTATTTCCCACCCCACGTTGCAGGCTGCACTTTGGGACTTGCTTCCAAAGAGCTTAGTATGAAAAGGAGGGAGGAGGTGGAAGGTAAATTCCCAATGGAGAAACCTGGCTAACATCACCCCAGCCAGGTGATCAAGGTCAACCTCAGCAGTAATGTCATGTTGACAGCATGTACCTGCTGATATGATGTGATGAGAATAGCAGTACAGCTCTGTGGTCTTCCTCTCAGCCTAATCAGGAGAAAAAAATCAGACAAACTCCAATTGAGGGATATTCTACAAAATACACAACCCAGCACACTCCTCAAAACCATCAAAGTCATCAAATACAAGAAAAATCTAGGGAAATGCAACTAAAAACCACAATGAGATGTTGCCTCACCACTGTTAGAATGGCTATCATCAAGAAGACAAGACACAACAGGGGCTGGCGAGGCTATAGTGAAAGGGGACTTACACACTGTTGGTGGGAATATAAATTAGTCCAACCACTGTGGAAAACGATAGGGAGGTTCCTCAAAAAATTAAAAATAGAGCTACCATATGATCCAGCAATTCCACTTCTGGGTATATACCCAAAGGAAATGAAAACAGGAGATACATACACTCCCATGTTTATCGCAGCATTATTCACAATAGCCGAGATATGGAACCAACTCAAATGCCCATCAATGGATGAATGGATAAGAAAGATGCAGTATATACACACAATGGAATATTATTCAGCCATGAGAAAGAAGGAAATCTTGTCATTTGTAACAAAATGGATGAACCTTGAGCACATTATGCTAAGCAAGATAAGTCAGACAGAAACACAAGTACTGTATGATATCACTTGTATGTGGAACCTAAAAAAGTCAAACCTGTAAACAAACAAACAGTGTAAAATGGTGGTTACCAGGGGAGGTGGGGCACAGGGATAAGATTGATGGTGTTTAATGGTACAAACTCGTTAACAAGTACTAAATAAGCCATAGAGATCTAACATGCGGTATATGGAATATAGACAATAATACTGTACTACAAGTATGTAATGTGATAAATATCATTACAATGGCAACCATATTACAATATATAAATATATCAAAGCAACACCATGCTCTACACCCTAAGCTTACACAATGTTACATGTCAACTTTACCCAATAACAAAATTTAATTAAAAATAAACAAGTAAAATCTGTGAATGTGTCATAGTCAAAAGGAGCCAAAAAAGACATGATGACTAATGCAGCACCCTGGATGGGATCCTGGACCAGAAAAAGGACATTAGTGAAAAAACTAGTGAAAGATGAATAGTGTGGAATTTAGTTCATAGTTACATACAATGCTCCTTTCTTAGCTGTGACAAATATACCATGGTACTGTAAGATAATACCAACAGAGGAAATTGAGTGAGGAGAATACAAAATCTTTTTGTATTATCTTTGCAATGTTTCTGTAAATCTAAAGCTATTCTAAAATAAAAGGCTTATTTAAAAAACAGGTGGTGGGGGCTTCTCTGGTGGTGCAGTGGTTGAGAATCTGCCTGCTAATGCAGGGGACACGGGTTCGAGCCCAGGTCTGGGAGGATCCCACATGCTGCAGAGCAACTAGGCCCGTGAGCCACAACTACTGAGCCTGCGCATTTGGAGCCTGTGCTCCGCAACGAGAGAGGCCGTGATAGTGAGAGGCCCACGCACCGCGATGAAGAGTGGCCCCCGCTTGCCACAACTAGAGAAAGCCCTCGCACAGAAATGAAGACCTAACACAGCAAAAATAAATAAATAAATTACTAAAAAAGAAAAAAAAAAAGCAGGTGGAAAAGTGAAAATAAAGGATATGTAAAAGACTAATACAAGTGGTTACACACAGGGGGTGGGAATGGGTACACAGGGTCAGAGGTGGGAGTGAGACTTCTCAACGCATATATTTTTAATATCATTTTGAGTTATGCACAATGTAAATGTATTACCTGTATTACCTGTTGTTGTTGTTTTTTTAAATACACAATCTAAGTCTGTAGCACGCTTAAATGTATTGAATGGGAACATCAATGACAAAGGTTAAGCTTATTAGGCAAAATGCTAATTTTTAAAAATAGAGCTAGTGTCCCAAGTGAAGGCCAGACATGTGGGTATAAGGTCGTCACTTGCAAATGTACTCCCCCACAAGGTTTGTGGCTGCCCATCTGGACTGTGGGATTGTGAGTGTGAAGTTTTGAAAAACCAGTTTGGCTCCGAGGGGCCTCCAGAGGGTTGGCTCTTTTGCAAGCCTCTGGCCCTTCCTCTTGGGTGCTGACTTTCTACGACTGTTTATGACAAGCTTCGTCCCTTATGTGCTCTGCTGCGAAGGTGCCGTGTCAGACAGGAAGTATGAGGTTGTATATTGTAGACCTGAGTCCTAATAAATAAATTCAGAGGCTGATGCCACTCTGTATAATGGAGTGTGGGAAAAGAGCAATAAAGATCAGGCAACAGAGTCTTCCCAGGAGGCGGGGGAGGAGGGCAGGAATTGGAGAGAAGCTGAAATTGGGCCAAATGGTAGGAGCCAGAGATGAAGTTGTAGGCTGCAGGCAGTGGAAATCGTGCTCAGCTCATCTCAGATGTGGCCTCAAAGGCAAGACACTCTAGACTGTCTGAAAGCTAAAGAAATGGGTTATAGGGAAACACTGTTGCTTCATTTTCAACCCAAACTGAAAGTGAAATCTTTAGCCCTCACCACCCCACTCTTTCTTGTCCCCGTGATGTAGGCCATTTTATGGAGCTCCACAGTGGAAGGCATGTGGAATATGAAGGTTGCAACAACCTTTTCTATCTGTGTAAAGTTGCCCCGGTATTGTGGGATTCCTTCTCCCTCTCCCTGGATCCTTTCCTGTGTTGAAACTGTTGAAATGGGTGAGACTAACGATTCTCGGATCCTTTCCACTTCTAAAAGCCTATGAAATATCTTTGCTTAAGGGGAATTGGGTTTCAGAGCTTAAGTCCCCTGGGGTGATTCAACAAGATGAAGAGTTGGACTGGTTGGTGCAAAGTTTAAAAAAAAAAAAAAAAAAAAAAGAGTCAATGGCTCTTTTTTAAAAGTTAAAGGAAAAAAAAAGTGTGTCCTGACAGGCCGAAAATATCTCCCAAGTTTTCCAGGTCTCCTAAATGGGATGGGTGTGAAAATGGCCACTGGGAATAAAATGTAGAAACAGGAATAGATCAATTAGTTGAATCTTTGAGGTTCAAATTTCAGGAACTCATGAGAGCTCTTTGGTCTTGTGAGGAGACAGAATGTATGCAAGAAGCTGAAAGCTTTTTGTTCATGCAGAGTTTATTTTCTCAAACACTGCTTATCCATTGTAAAACTAACAGTCTTTGCTGAAAGATCATCTCCTGAAACATTTTAGGTAGAAGTAGAATATTTTATGCAATCATATCTCCCCATGAGGAAACCCGTCCAAAGCTCAAATGATTCACACACAAAAAGGTTCACAGAGTTTTTCATGTCTGAACTCAAAATTCTCGGGAGACACATTAGCTTGTTTGATAAACTAGAAAGAACAGTGTTGTTGTGCAAGTATTTTAATACAGGAAATATGAGTCTAGTCTGTATCTCTCCAAGTCCATGTGTATGAGGGAATTTTGAAGTAAAACGCCGCCTGAGTCCCAAAAACAGTTAAAAGAGATATACACAAGGATGCTACCAAGAAAAATGCTTCTCTGGTCTGTACCACGCTGAAGAAATAGCAAAAAATGCACACAAGCTAAAAAGGAGAACAGAACTGAAGCAAGACACTGAGCAACGGAGAATCATTTCAGACATTTCCCTGTGAAAATCTTTTTCAGTGGTCCTAAATACACTAGTTTCATGATTAAACCCAGCACCACACATCAAATTTTGTAGCAAAGAACAGTGCCTATGGGGAGGCTCAGAACCAGTCTGACAACTTTTCTGAGATTAGAAGAGGGGAAAATATCACTTTACAGAATCTGCTTTTCAGAGGCGGCAAGGCAGTCTGTGGAGACAGGGGCCAGGCTAGGCGGTGCTGGGGAGGGAGCCCTGTGTGGGCTGCCTCTACCTCCCCGACCCGGACCCCAGAGAGCTCTTAGCTAAAGAGGATACCACACGGTGAGGCAATCTCTGTAGACCATTTAGATTGTAAATATTCTCCCAGGCAGCCTTTTAACAAAAGTCACTTGGGGAAATAGGCACCTGTAAGGAAACCTTCCTTCTCCCCTCTGGTGAATGTTTTTAGAAAATGGCCCTACAAAGCTGCAGCGAGAAGGAAAAGGAAGGCAAGTCTGGAGTGCCTGGCTCGGAGGAAGGATGCCGCCCTCCTGAGGAGCAAGAAGCTGAGAAGCTGCTGCAAAGGCAGCTGTGGTCCCGGCCGTGAGGTTCTCAGAGGGACATCAGATCCCATCCCAGGAGAGAGAATCAATGTAGGAGCAATGCCGGAGGTCAGATCCCAGACCTCAGACAGGTGTCGCCCTAATATGACTCTGGTCCTCTCACAAAGAAGGTGAAGAGCAAAGGACAGAAGAGGATGGGGGGTGGGGAGGGGACCCACATGGGGAAAGTGAGATGTGCTAAAATTTTCCTGAGCGGAAGATGAGAGCAAACAAAGAGAGAGATTAAAAATAGTCATAAAAACGTGAAAAGCAGAGCTAATCATGACGGTATCTAACCTCCAAACCCAATTCCAATGATTTTGTCTAAGCTTGTGGCTACTAGTGTTAATTCAAGGGAAAATCCCTATGGAAGTAAACAGCCAAAAAGACAAGGAAGTAAATGTCTCTCGTCCATCAGGGATCTAGCAGCTGGGTTCCTCTCTTCCTGGTCACTGGCAGGTTTTCCAGCTCCCTCCAAGCCAGCTGCTGCCCCCCGGCATCCCACCTTCCCTTTGCCTTCGTCTTATTTCCCTTTATTTCTTTTAAACCCTCACCTTTGTCCTAAATTTGAAGCTCAAGATTCATTTAAAAAAAAAATGACCTGCCACTACAGCATGTAATTTTTATAAATGTCTGCCCAACACTAACAGCACCAAGTAATAAGATTCAAATCCCCAAAGCAACATTTTTCTGCCAACCCCTCCCCTTCCCCCAGACTTACCAGAGTGTAGGCTGTCTGCCAGGGAAATACAATAAAATGTGGGAACAGGAATAAATAAAAATAAAAATTTTAATTCTGTATCTTGGCCTGCTTAATTTTCCTTTTTAATTATAATCCCTTTCTTTCCCTCTTTGACTCATGCCATCACATTCCTTATTGCTACCTAACCTTGTTTTTGCCTCCTGTCTTGATGATGTTAATATATCTACCCTGTCCTTATGAACTTTCCAGGCAAGCGGGTTGCCTGCACCACTGGAATAATTTCCTCTCTTGTCTTTTCTTATTGTATCTTCTGTGTGGAGTTGGTCCTTCTAACCAAGCTCTTGTTTGTCTCTTTTGTTCTGTGCCATGATTCTATCTCTTGGTTTCCTCAGTGTTGGCTCTTGCAAATCTTACCTAATTTTTCACTGTCACAGTGTTTCCTTCTGTTTACTGTTTGTAACCCCACCCTCATTTCCTATTGTATTTCTTTTTTTTGTTTGTTTGTTTGTTTATTTTTACTTGTTGACAGTTTGCTTTATTTATTTATTTATTTTTGGCTGTGTTGGGTCTTCGTTTCTGTGCGAGGGCTTTCTCTAGTTGTGGAGAGCGGGGGCCACTCTTCATCGCGGTGCGCGGGCCTCTCACTATTGCAGCCTCTCTTGTTGCGGAGCACAGGCTCCAGACGCGCAGGCTCAGTAATTTTGGCTCACGGGCCCAGTTGCTCCGCGGCATGTGGGATCTTCCCAGACCGGGGCACGAACCCGTGTCCCCTGCATCGGCAGGCAGACTCTCAACCACTGCGCCACCAGGGAAGCCCCCCCTATTGTATTTCTTGAGAAATCTCTTTAATCCTCAGATGCCCTGTTCTTCCTAACTGGCAGGAGGGATGCTTTGGGGCTTCCTATTCCTTTACCCAATCTAATAAACTTTGAATACTGTGTTTTTTTCCTCCTGTTTTGTCCACTAGCTATATCTCTGTCTGAGGTAAACAAAAGTTTCCCTTTTGGGTGTACACCTCCTAGCAGGACTCTGCCACCTGACGGAGGAGGTATCCTCAGGCAGGATAAACAGGAGCATTACCACTGCCATAACCATTTTGGGGTGGCATACATGCAAGAGGAAGTTGGGGTTTGCTGTTGGAGTGATTTGGTTTGGGAGAAACGGGGATGCTGGGTCCCAGGACTATGCCTTTCCAAGGGTTCTCTAGGACCATGGGAGCATGTACCACCATTTACCACAAGCTCAAAAACACGGATGCCCACCCCCCAATGCGGTTCTTCTACCCTTAGTGAGAAGAGTATACTCCGCGTCCTCCCAGGGAATATAGTCGAGTGGCAGATTCTCGAGTCTTATAATAAAACTATTCTAACATTGTCTCCTCCCTGAGCCTTCTGACTTCTTTCTCAATATTATGATAAAGCAGCTCTGACATCTCTACCTCATTTCTCATAAGTCATACTTCTGTGAGCTTCAAACTACAATGACAAATGTAATTTATAATGCAGCTTTGCTACAAAGTTGAAAAATATGACAAAAATTTCTAAATTATTACCATTAAAGGAAATGATAGCAACTCAAATGTTCCTTTCGTATGTTTCTATTTTTTATTTGATGACGGGTAATGGTAATGACTCATCTGAGTAACATCAAGTAATACAACTAGTAGGGTAATAAAGCTGTATGATATAGAACTGATGCATATAATGACAACATTGTTAAAAATTTATTTTACTGAAGTATAGTTGACTTACAATGTTGTGTTAATTTCTGCTGTATAGCAAAGTGATTCAGTTATACGTATATAAACATTCTTTTTCATATTCTTCTCCATTATGGTTTATCACAGGATACTGAATATACTTCTTTGTGCTATGGAGTAGGACCTTGTTGTTTATCCATTCTACATATAATAGCTTGCATTGCTAATCCCAAACTTCCAGTCCATCCTTCCCTCACCACCCCCTTCCCCTTGGCAACCACAAGTCTGTTCTCTATGTCTGTGAATCTGTTTCTGTTTCGTAGGTATGTTCATTTGTGTTGTAGTTTAAATTCCACATATAAGTGATATTATATGGTATTTGTCTTTCTCTTTCTGACTTACTTCACTTAGTATGATAATCTCTAGGTCCATCCATGTTGCTGCAAATGGCATTATTTCATTTTTTATGGCTAATATTCTGCTATATATATATATATATATATATACATACCACATCTTCTTTATCCATTCTTCTGTCGATGGACATTTAGCTTGTTTCCATGTCTTGGCTATTGTAAATAGTGCTGCTATGAACATTGGGGTGCATGTATTTTTTCAAATTATAGTTTTGTCTGGGTATATGCCCAGGACTGGGATTGCTGGATCATATGGCAACTCTATTTTTAGTTTTTTGTGGAACCTCCATACTGTTTTCCATAATGGCTGCATCAATTTACATTCCCACCAACAGTGTAAGAGAGTTCCCTTTTCTCCACACCCTCTCCAGAATTTGTCATTTGTAGACATTTTAATGATGGCCATTCTGACTGGTGTGAAGTGATACCTCATTGTAGTTTTGGTTTGCATTTTTCTAATAATTAGCCATGTTGAGCATCTTTTCATGTGCCTGTTGGCCATCTGTATGCATATAATGACAACATTTTAAGCATTCAGCTTCTGGTTTGTGGGGGGCTGTGCCTATAGGCCGCAATTTCCTTCTTACTCATGAGGCTAACTTTAGCTCCTCACCTGAGTAAGAGTGACGGGAAACTAGTCTTAAGGAGAAACCATGGACCAATAGAAAAAAAAATGACCCAACGTTTTCAGATGGAGCCTTACAGAAGTTTGAGCCTCACCTTAGTAGGAAGGAGGTAATATAAAGAATACCATGGCTCCTTCACTCCTGGAAATTATTGCAATAACACTATAAGACTATAGCACAATAACATCAATAATACTATGGTTGCCATGCAATATTTGGGACATTGATACTAAAAAAATATTATTTATCTGAATCAAACTTAACTAGGCATCCTGTATTTTATCTAATAATACACAACCACCACACAGTGTACTTCATTCCTATGGGCGTCCAAGGACAGCTATCCACCTACTAATGATAACGTATAACACACCTATGAGAGACTCCAATTCCTTCCCAGCTCCAAAGCCAAAGGAGGTTTATGAAGTCCAATTTCGGGTCATTTCCAGACTCAGTTTGGACTGTTTGCTTCAGGGACCCCTGATTAAGTCATATATTACAAGGAAGCCTCCCATTGCCCCTAATTTGAAACAGCTGAGCCAGCTTCTCCTGCCAGCCCAGCCTCATGGAGGAAGCCTTGGTAGGGGGGATGGGAGGGACTGTGCTTGGGAGGAGGAGGAGGGCATTCGGGGGACAGGTTTAATATTATGTGGGGACATGTCTTAATGCTCTTGTGGAAATGCTCTTTATGGAGCATCAGGTTACAAAGCTCCAGTAAGGTGGAGGGTGAGGAGGGATGGGGTGTAGGAGGGCACTGGAGAAATCACTATAACATTGGAGGATCAAAGAATCCAGCCTGTCAAGGGCTATGATATTTTTTCAATGAGGGAACAAGCTCACATTTTCCCCTGAGGGCTGAGAGACAAAAGCCAAGGTTCACCTAAAACTTTTTAACCCCTTTTTTAAGCCGCCAAACTATGCCTGTGTATGCTTTACTTCCACTCTCGCTTTTTTCTTCCTCTTGAAATTTGGGGAGGCGGACAGGAGAACATGTTATTTTGAGGCTATATTGATTAACAACCAGTTAGGTGCATTTGGCCATGGTGGAATGTACAAAAATATTCATTTGGTACCCATAAATCTGATAAATGTATTCATTTACTTACCAAAGCTTATCATTCAAATGCTGAGGGAGGATGGTTTACCTAAATCTACAAGGTGATGGAGGGCTGGCAATGGGTGTGCATGTAGCTCAAGAAGAGAGTATGGGGTTGGAGGATGAGGAGAGAGGGAGGAAGAGTCCAGGAGGATGGGAAGATGATTGTGATGAGTGAGGTAGATGTACTTACTCCCCTCCGTCCACCCTTTAACAAATATTTTAAGTTTTGCTTTTTTTTGGAGAGAACCTAGCTTGTTTTAACTTCCTTTTCCAGTAGATAATGCTTCTATGAACTTGACTGAACCAGAAAAGAGAAATGAAAGAGAATCAAGGTAAGCATGCTATGGACTGAAACATCCCACCTCAGGGTAGTTCCACATTCATGTCTATTGGCCATCAATATAACACCAGCTATGTCAGAGAAATAAACAGAAGATAAAATCAAAACTTCGTATGCCTCCAAGGGAGGCCCTATATTTGCCTTAGCATAAGGTTTACAATATCTGTTCTAGCCTGAGAGAAATTTGGAAACTTATAAAATGGGGGTTCTTTTAAAAAGAAGAAGAGGGATTTTCAAAGAGCAGAGGTTGCTTGTCAAAGATCCTCACTGAGATCTGAGTCAGCTCTGTGAATCCAGAGTTCACAGCTGTGTATCACAGAACCAGAGCAATGCTTTCTTTCTTTTATATGTCAGAATAACCTTCTTCCCAGGTCTTGATGTCACTTCCCCATACCTATCAAGAAGATTCTAGTGGAATTCCCATTAGCTGGTGGGGAGGGAAAAGGTGATGATGTTCCTGTTGTGGTCGAGGTGATATCGTGGAGAGGCCAGGAAGACCTGTGGGAACAGTGGAGAAGGCTGGACTAAGGAGACGCTAGTCTGTGTCTCTTAAGTGCTAATGGGAATTCAAAAGATGAACTCAACACCAATCTACCCTTTACACTGTAAGGTCCTCTTTATCTCCTTTAAACTGAGATACAGTGGTACAGCTCACTTTCAGGGAAGAGCATACACCTTACAGCTTGATGATTTTTACAAATGTGTGTTCCCATCTAGCCACTCCCAGATTAAGGGTCTGGAGTTGTGTAAAGAAGCAGCTTTAACCACAAAATTTTGTGTGCAAGTTTCCTACTTAATTCCAGAATAACCTTTCCTGGCCTGACACCAATTTTTCCCCATGGAGAAACAACCATATTAAATTAATTATGATTTTTTTAAAATACCTTAATTTTTGTGACACAAAGCTACACAAAACAACAGAAACAACAACTCAATTTGCCATTGAACCTAGTCAAAACCATCCATGTGACAGCAACTCAAGGACAAGCTCTTCAGCATCCCAACTTCTTTTAAGCCTAGAAAGCAGTGAAGGGCTTTCTATGTAAGGATACAAGCATGAATTATGAGCTTGGAGAAGTTAAGAAGTGGAATTTGCTAGGCTCTCCATCTTTCAGAAGGTCTGTAAATGTCTCCCTCTAACTGTTTATCACTGCTTCTTATTTCTTTGGTAACCCTTGACTTTTTGGATTTTCTTTTTTTATGCCCAGTTTTTTTGCCAACCTGACAACAAAAGGTGCCTACGATCTAGATCACAAAATAAATGTGGAAAGAAATAGCCCAGAAATGCTTTATTGGCCAGAAGAGTATATGAAATCTGCCAAGAACTTTGCACCACGACCTTGTACGAGGGAGAGTATGTAGTCCCAGAGGCCCAGTGGTTCTCCTGGATGTCCTTAAAATGTGTACCAATTCTGAACAGCAGTCTTGACTCTGAGACTGGCACAAAGGTCTCCTATGTCACACAAAATTGAACACAGGTTGAGGAACAGGATACGAATTTAGAAATCTCTCCCAAAGCTTTATTGCTAAATGGAAAGTAGAACATAGCTGAGGCAGAATGGTACACACTGTTTTATTAAAAAATGGCAAGTCCTAAGAGGGAGGCAAACCTCAGGATAGATATGTTCGTTGGTGTTGTATTTTAGATTCCACATATAAGTGATATCATATGGTATTTGTCTTTCTCTTTCTGACTTACTTCACTTAGTGTGATAATCTCTAGGTCCATCCATGTTGCTGCAAAAGGCATTATTTCATTCTTTTTATGGATGAGTAATATTCCATTGTGTGTGTGTGTGTGTGTATATATATATATATATATATATATATATATATATATGTATGTATATCACTTCTTCTTTATCCATTCTTCTGTTGATGGACATTTAGGTTGTTTCCATACCTTGGCTCTTGTAAATAGTGCTGCTATGAACATGGGGGTACATGTATCTTTTCAAATTATAGTTTTGTCTGGGTATATGTCCAGGAGTGGGATTGCTGGATCATATGGCAACTCTAGTTTTAGTTTTTTGAGGAACCTCCATACTGTTTTCCATAGTGGCTGCACCAATTTACATTCCCACCAACAGTGTAAGAGGGTTGCCTTTTCTCCACACTCTCTCCAACATTTATAATTTGTAGACTTTTTTTTACCATGGCCATTCTGGCCAGTGTGATGTGGTACCTCATCATAGTTTTGATTTGCATTTCTCTAATAATTAGTGATGATGAACATATTTTCATGTGCCTATTGGCCATCTGTATGTCAGGAAGCACAAATCTTTTCTGGAGTTGTCAGCCTGCAACTCAGGTTTCTAAGAATTCTCACAGATAAAGTACCAAAAACATGAACTCATAGCCACATATCACAAAACATAAACAAACTAGGTACTATAAATGACAGTCAGCAAAATTAGAGCTACAAAGACTTCAGGTACTGAAATTATCAAATACAGAATATAAGTATAGGTTTATTATGTTTGAAGAAATAATAAAAAGACCTAAAAATATAAGCAAGGAACAGGTAATTATAAAAGTAGAGTTTCTAGAAGTTAAAAATTCAGTGGATACGTAAACTAGCAGATTAAACAGATAAAAAGAGAACTTGTAAACTGGAAAAGAGATTTAAAGTAACTATCTGGAAGTTAGTTCAAGGACACAAAAAGATAGAAAATATGAAAAAGTGGCTAAGACTCATGGATAAATTGAGAAAGTCTACCATAAGTCTAGTAGGTGTTCCAATTATTTCCAGAATTACTGAAAAATCTCAAACCTGATATTCAGGAAGCCAGTGAATCTCAAGTAAGATAAATAACTAGAAAAACATATCTAGACCCATCATAATGAAACAAGGAACAGCAAAGACATAAAGAAAGTTGTAAAAACATCTGGAGAGAAAAGACAGAACAAATATAAAGGAGCAAATAGTGCTCAGTAGTAAAACAAAAAGCAAAAGATAGTGGAGTAATAGTTACAATGTGCAGAAAAAATAAGTCAAATAAAATTTTTATACCCAGAAAAACTATCAAAAAGACACTTTCAGACAAAAAGGAAAGTTTAAAACAAAAGAATTCTCATTCAGAGAGAAATCTAAAGGACATAAATTTCACTCCAAAAATAAGCCAAGAAGAAAAATAAAGTTAACAGAGGAGACAGGACAAATAGAAGATACAAAATAAGGTGATAGAAATAAATGTATATACACTGGCAACCAAAATAAATGTAAGAAGAAAATCTAGATATATGCTGTTACAGACATTCATAAGGACACAAAAATGTTTAAAGTACTTGGATAGATAACCATCCTTCAGGCATATAAACCAAAAAAAGTTGGTATGTCTGTTTTACTATCACACCAAATGGATTTTTAAGGGAAAAAAAAAGACAAAGAAGAACTGCTATGCTAGTGGTAAATAGAGTCATTGCAAAATGATAAAAGATTTGATACATTAAAAATATATTGTAACATAGGGGTAAGACAGGAATAAAGACATAGACCTACTAAAGAATGGGCTTGAGGATATGGGGAGGGGGAAGGGTAAGCTGTGACAAAGTGAAAGAGCGGCATGGACATATATACACTACCAAACGTAAGGTAGCTAGCTAGTGGGAAGCAGCCGCGTAGCACGGGGAGATCAGCTCGGTGCTTTGTGACCGCCTGGAGGGGTGGGATAGGGAGGGTGGGAGGGAGACGCAAAAGGGAGGGGATATGGGAACATATGTATATGTATAACTGATTTAATAAAAAAAAATAAATAAGTATCTTTTAAAAAAAAATATTGTAATTCTAGGGCTTCCCTGGTGGCGCAGTGGTTGAGAGTCCACCTGCCAATGCAGGGGACACGGGTTCATGCCCCGGTCCGGGAGGATCCCACATGCCACGGAGCGGCTGGGCCCGTGAGCCATGGCCGCTGGGCCTGCGTGTCCGGAGCCTGTGCTCCACAACGGGAGAGGCCATGACAGTGAGAGGCCCGCATACTGCAAAAAAAAAAAAAGAATATATATATATATATATATATATATATATATATATAGTAATTCTAAACTAATATACATTTAATATATAAAACAAATATATTGAGAAGACATAAGTGTAGAAGAGTATAGTACATAAGTTTTTAAGTGACAAGTGTTATAGAAGAACAAGCAAGATACTATGTTAATTCAGAGGAGGAAAGGGCTAATGGTTAATAAAGTTGGGAATTTATGGTAGAACCAGATTATGGAGGGTGCTGAAAGTCAGAGAAATCTGGACTCAGCATGATAGGAAGTTGGTAACCGATCATATTCTTAAGCAGGAAAGTGACATGATGGAAATGGTTTCTTAGGAAGGAAAACAGCAAATCTGGCTTTTGTGTTCAAGATGAACTAGATAGGTCTACACCAGAGTGTAAGCAAAGAGAGGGGTCACAATATTCTGTATCTGGGGGAACAAAGGATGGAAAGGAGGGAAAATCCGAGAGATATTTCATAGACAAAATCAACAGGAAATGTTGGCACTGTGGCGTTTGGTGGGTTATTTGTCTTAGAAAGTGACTGACAGAAATATGCTCCCCAAAGACAACCACATGAAAAGAAACCAGGATCCTAGCTGATTCCCGGAAGAGTCATCTCTGTTAGCCTCAGAAAGTAAAGCCAATGACCCCAATTTTTGTGGGTCAATGTCACTCTCTACCTAGTCCCTGTATAGACGGTTTTAAAACATTGATTGAATGAAGCACCATGGGAAGACTCTGTAGCTCTAGAACTGTTTAAAGACCATTCTAAGTGTATTCACCTTTAATCACATGCAGGTAAGGCATAATCAAGCCAGATCCAGAACTGCAGATTGCTTATGAGATAGATTTCTGCATATACCTCCTTGAAATGTTTTTTCCAGGCTGAAACTATTAGAACCGTGATATAGGGAGGAGAACTGTTGGCCTTGATACATCATGAGCTTATGCATTAGCATAGATTCAAAACAGCTTCTGAGAAGACGGTGCCCTGCCCACAGGTGTTCCCTGGGCTCACCTGTAAGCACAGGTAGTACGGCTGCTGATTCACACCTGCATCTTTTTCTTGATTTTTCAGTTTTTACAGAATGACATTAAATCTAATCTCAGAACGAACGTCTACTAAGTCATGTAGGTCTATAGTCAACTGGAAATAGAGAGTTGATTGTAGATCTACAATTGAGATAGAGAATAGAGAAAAAAAATTCAAGTGCATTGTGAGTTAATATTTAGCAAGGCATTCGGTTGCAAGAAAAAAGGGCAGTTGCTTGAAGGAGGACATCTATTATTTCTCAAGCAATATTCTATGAGATATTCTAAAATCTACCCCTGATCAAGCAGGGGCAGCTGAGAACTGGTAACCTGGCGCACACACATCCACCCCCCATGGGGGATTTTGCTGAATTCTGTTTTTGATGAGCTGCCATCAGCCTCTATTGAGGATCATTATTTTAAAACCTGTCATGAGATTCATTGTTTTTTTCTTTTTTCTGGGATGTGTAAGGAGGTTACTTATAAAACCACACAGTGGCCCCATATCAAAATTCTTGAAGAAATTCCCATCCCATTCTAGTGTCAAAATAGTTGCACTTCTGAAGTTGGTATTTATTTTCTGAACACCAAATAGCATAATTGACCAAGTTCCCCTTTTACATTATAGCCAACCACGTGGCTCACATAGGAGGAATATGTTGATTAAAGTACACATTTTATCCTCAATCCTGGCTTCTTTCTTAGGCTCCTCCCCCATTTTCTTTCTCCTTTTCTTAGATCTTTATGCAATCTTGTTGTATTTTATATATCCTTAGAGCTTGCCTTATAGCCTATGTGGAACAAGTTTGGTATAAATAAGTAAATGAACTAAAATGGTTTGAGATATGTTAGAATTCCCCGAAAGGGTGAAGGCAATGCACCATCTGTGGAATTCTGCCGGAAAGTCACAGCCTTGCTTAGCCTCCTTCCCTTCCTGTTCAGCTGCTCCCACTCAGGAGCACTTCCCTAAGGAGTCACTGGCTGGTGCATCTTTGTCTCAGGATGAGCCCCCCTCATGGAATCTCCCTCACCCTTTCCCTTCAAATGATCACTGAGTCCCACTGAGTCTGCCTGTTAAATGTCTTTGGACCCTGTCTAGTTATTCCCATCTCCACCTCTTCCAGCCTAGGCCTGACCGTCTCATTTCCATTGGAGTACTGCAGAAGCTTCCTGGATTCTAGCCATGTTATATACAAATCCATCCTCCATGTGGTAGCCAAGAGAGATCTTCTCAAAATAAAACTCTGATCATGTCATTTCTCTGCTTACAACTCTTCAAGGATGTCCCACTGCCCTTAAGAGAGTCTAAATCTTTAACTGGACTTATAAGACGCTGCAGTATCAGGACCCCTCTTTCCTCCAGCCTCTTTTCTTCCTCACCATCCCCACCTGGCCCCTCTCTCTCCAGCCTACTAAACCTCTTTCTATCCCCAGCATTGGGCATGCACTGTTCACTGCTTCCAAACACACCTCCTCTCCTCCTCACCCAGCTCTCCTCTCAGCATTTGTTTGCAGAACCACTCATGTAATGGATATTTCTTGAGGCCCTGCCAGGTACCAGGCCTGGAGATTGGCCCTGAGGAGTGCAGCAGTCAACCAGACACTCTGAAGCTCTCAGCACAGAGGCCGCTTTCCCACAGACACATTCTCAGTCCACCCACTCTCAGCTGGTGACTCACTGGGCTGCTTTGAGTGCCCATAGCACCCGAAAGAACCACCATGTTCTATGCTAACTGTCTGTCTAATGTGTGTGCCTCTAAGTTGTCTCTAAACTGCAAACTCTCAGAGAGCAGGGTCTGTCTTGTTTCCTGCCGTTTCCCCTGAGCATAGCATCATAGCTGGCTTTTAGTAGGTGCTCAGTAAATAACTGAGAAATGAATTAATTACTCCCATTTTTGCATTACGAAGATGATAGCTCACGTGTCAGTCCTTTTTGCTCCAGACCTATTTGCCGTAGACTCGGGTGCCAGGAGAAGTAACAGAGCAGCCTCACCTGGGCCCCCTTCTTAAACCGTCACTGCAGACAGTTTGGGTTCAGGAATAACCCAAAATGCCTTTGGCCAGAAGATATTTTTCACCCACCAATTTTCATAACACTGTTTGTTTGAGAGGAAATTTGATCCAGATGTTTTAGGTTCATTTACATTTAACTCATCACCACATGACACTGTAACAGCTTTTGATGGCCATGAAGTCCTTTTTCACAAACGAGGCAGTTGCCTTTTGCCAGCTATAAGTGAGTGCAGGACCCCAGTTCTTTGCACTTGGCTCCAAATTTAGCAAGGATTGGGGAGTGTGAAGTTTGGCAACTGTACGTTCTCCCCTCCCTGCTGAGGCATGGATGGGATTTTACAGACTTTGGAATGTAGATTTCCTAATGATTTAGATGAATGTCACAATGTGATGGTTTAATCCACCGAAAGGACAATAAAACAAGATTCCTCCTTGTCTTTGTGATTTCTTCTGACCATTTTAAAAAGAAGTGGGAGAAACAAGAGAGGGGAAGGAAGGAGGTTTAGAAGGGTAGACAATTAAACACACACATGAGCACACACAACATTCTTAACAGCCTAATGATTCATTAACAGCACCAGGGAATTTAAATGTGCTAGTCCCTTGGCAGGCCAAGAGCCAAGGCCCCCTCCCTGTGCTTTTCTCCATCCACCCCTCTCCCCCTGACATAAGGGTAAACTTTGGCACAGAAAGACGATTCTTCATTCCATTGTATTAACTCAACACTGCAAAACTAACTCCAAGTGATCTGTATGCATATTATATGCCTCAGAAAATGTTCATACCAGGGTGGTTCTCTGAAACAACTGGGAAAGGTTATCTCAGCACAGTATGTTGCTCCCATCTCTGCTCACAGAGCACGTCTGTCTTTGTTCTTAACATGTTGTAATTTATCCATTTAAAAGGCTATTACCACCAATAGACTGGTAAGATCCAAGGCAGGAGTTGTTTATTCTTTTATACTCAGAACTTAGACAGTGTCTGGCACATAGCAGTTGCTCATGAAATGTCTGATGAATGAATGAATGAGTGTGTATGTCTGCATTAACCAGAGCTTTCAGATTATTGTGCCACTACATAGTTACAGAGAGATACTTTGATAGATATAAGGAGATAGACATAGAGAATGAGGAGGGAATATGGAGAAGAAAGGAAAATCCCCTATTCCTTGAAAATCCTGTGAATAGAATGAGAGAACTTTAAATAACTCAAGCAAGTAGCAGCAAGATATAGCTTTGAGCATGCCTGTACATTACTCTTTCATTTTACTTTTTTGTTTCCATTTTTATAGGCATTTGGGGAGGCAAATCCCTAAAAACGGACACTTCTCAGCCTTCCAGTGATGCTATATTTACAGCTTTTCTGCAACAGGAAAATCCATGCCTTCAACAATATTGAAAAACACTCCACAAATCCTTCAGTGAGCCAGGACAGTTATGCCCCTGCTTAGATTCAAAGTTAATGACATCTGTTTATAAAGGGGAAAAAGAGATCATAATTTTTTAAATTGTGTTTTTCCATGTGCGATTGGATTTTCTAAGTCAGCCTGAAGGCCACATGCCTGCTAGACCACAACAGTGCTCTAGAGTAGAAGCGGAGAGCCTCTGTCTGAAACGGGGTTGGGGGGGGAAGGATGATGTCATTCCCAGTGGTTAAGGACTGAAGGGATTACGAGATTTGGAGTGGGATTTGGAAACATCTCTGGTGCTGTGAATACTGGGGGCTGCTGGCTGTCTCTTCACCTGGGAAGAAACGCCTCCCTCTTGCCCCTCCGGTTACAGAGGCTGTGTTACAATCACTGGCCTCTTGGCTAGCACTGTGGCAGGTTATTTTTTGTCATTTTTTCCACTCCAAGTTTCAAGGGCTTTTTCTGTGGATCTTAATATTTTTCCACTTTTCTTCAAACCTTTTTGACAAGGTTTCAGATCATGAGCAATCATAAGTATAGAGGGATATTAAATGAATGGTACACTTGGCAACTTAGGAGCTACAATGGAGAAGCAATTAAGGAGGAGAGAGTGGGCTGCCGTCATCTGGGGATCACGTCAAGGCTCTAAAGGCTGCACAGCTGTTTTTGGCTGACTTGTGCGAGACTGCAAACTAACAAGACTAATATTTAGATTATTTCATCAAAATGGAACATAGTTATAGAGTAGCTACGATGTGTGAAGCATCCTTCTAGATGTTGTGTCGTATTGTAACACTTAATAGAGCTTTCTCGCCACCAAGGCACTTTCAATTGCGTAAAATCTATGCAAAAATGTGGTGGTTTTGTGCTGTGTCCACTTAGCCAAGCTGAAATTACCTGTCTCAGAATTTCCTTCCCTGTTTGGTTCTGGGATATGGATGGCCACGTGAGAAATTCATGGATGTAAATGTGCCTCCGGGTTTACGCTCTGCAGGTTACCGTGCGCGTTAGGCCCCGTGGCACTGCTCACACTACCGCTGATCTGCTGGCTCGCTGGGCCCAGTGAGGGGCACCGCCCGGACCCACGGCTCCTCCTAACTCCTCCTTCAGCTGCTCCAAGTCCTGGGCCATGTGCCAGTGTCACTCCATGGCAAAGGGCACCAGCTTCTCTGGCAGGGCAACCCGGTATCCAGACTGGAATTGTCGAGGGCAAAAGCAGATTGTCCCTGTGAAGCCCAGTTGTCCAAATGGGTTCCAGTTCACCCTTGCTCTTGACCACGTTCATCCTTCCTTCCCAACTATTGTTGCCCGCTGACATAGATCGACTTCAGGCTCAATACAAGATGCAGAGACAGCAGCCTGGCACTCATCCCTCCTGTGGCTCCCCCAGCAGCACAGGGTCTAACCCCTTTACTAAACACCTCACTCCACATCACTCCCAGAGCCCTGCTCTGCTGATCCACCCCTGACTGATACAGAACATAGACATATGAAAGACTCTTGGTCTGTTTCATGCAATCACTTGGGACTCCTATCCATTTATTCCAATGATGCTGACTGACTCAGATGTTAAGGGACTTGGAAAGTCATTTTACTTCCCCTTGACCTCGCCTGTAAAACGAGGGGCGTGTCCCATCCTTGCCATTTTAGCTCTGTCCTGTGCAAGGCTGAGCTGGAGCCCTGGAAGTAGGGAAAGCCCTCATGCAGGGAAGCAGGAGACAGGGCACTGGGGTTAGCTACCAGCATCAAGGGAACTGTTCATCTCACAGAGGTGAACTCAGAAGTGGGCTGAGGGAGTTCAGGGCAAAGCAACAATGGTGTCCACGGCAATGGCTCCAGCTCGCACAGGGCTTCTTGTTTCCCTTGCCCCTGGACACCCAGAAGTGGTGATGGGACTTCCCACAGTTGCTCAGCACTCCCCATTGGTTGTCTTTACCCTGCCCACACCTCTGTACATCTCTTCATTAAAGTGTCTTTAAAACTGCAACTGCTTCCGTTTCCTGCCAGAACCCTGACTGACCATAATGGGGCAGAGCCAGGGGTCTCTCAGAAGGCCTTGGCTCCCTATAAGGAAACCCAGAGGCCCCCTTAACATAGTCAAGCCCATCTGTCACTGTTGGCCGTGGAAATAGTTTCTCCAAGTGCAGTAGGACCTCAGTGCCTATTGTCTACAATTCACTTTCTTTCTGAGGATCACTTGCTTAAACCTCACTGTTGCCTCAGTGTTGGTGATGTTGGTCTTGGGGGTGCTGCTTATCTCAGAAAATTCTGGTCTCAAGGAGAACTCAGGACTCTTTTTTATACCTATATTAAGCTTAAACCTGAATTAAAATTTCATCAAAATAATACCAACCACATAATAACAAATAAAATAGTACAGAAGACCATACCCAGTTTCACTCTCTAGAGAAAATTTATTTTAACTTCTGGTTTTAGTTCTTTTGGTGGTAAGCTCCATAATTCTAGATAATATGCTTATACTCCTATTTCTTAATTTATCAATTTTAAACAATACCTATTGACTCTCCAATGTAAAAGATGAAGAATGGGGCTTCCCTGGTGGCGCAGTGGTTGAGAATCTGCCTGCTAATGCAGGGGACACGGGTTCGAGCCCTGGTCTGGGAGGATCCCACATGCCGCGGAGCAACTAGGCCCATGAGACACAACTACCGAGCCTGCGCGTCTGGAGGCTGTGCTCCGCGACAAGAGAGGCCGCGATAGTGAGAGGCCCGCGCACCGCGATGAAGAGTGGCCCCCGCTTGCCACAACTAGAGAAAGCCCTCACACAGAAATGAAGACCCAACACAGCAAAAATTAATTAATTAATTAATAAAACTCCTATCCCCAACATCAAAAAAAAAAAAAAAAAAAAAAGAACTGGTCTCTCCTTTAATTCTTTAAAAAAAAAAAAGATGAAGAATGATCTCATCCCTCCCTTTCCCACCTCCTCGTCCTCTCAATATTTAATATTTATACTCTTATTCTTTTATTTGTTGTTACCTTTGAAATTTTAAACTTTATATAAAGTGCTACATCACCATTTCTTATTTCAGCAACTTAGTTTTGTATCTTAAACATTTATTATGAAATATGAGTATACAGAATAACATAACACCTATGTTACTTCTTAAATATCTTTTATATAAACATCTGTATATATCCATAAACAATACATAGCATTGCCTCCTATGTTTAAAAATGTACACACATGGTACTATTACTCTGAACATCTTATTTATAATTTGCTTTTCCCACTCAACTTGATGTTTTCAAAATGTATCCATGTTAATACATATAAGTTCTAGTCCTTTCATTTCAGGAGCTACCTCATATTCCTTCTATGAATGTGCCACAGTATTCAGGCTTTGTTGATGGGAAATTATAATAATAGTAATAGCAACAACGCTGAGTGCCTACTGTCTGCCACATTGTTCTAAGTACTTTCCATTGTTTGACTAACGTGATCCTGTAGCAATCCTCATTCATCTATGAGAAAACTGAGGCACACAGAAGTCACGTGCCTAAAATTTCACCAGCTAATAAGTGACTATCCAGAGTCCTCGCTCTTAACCACTACATAGTACTGCTTCTCCATCTATGTTGATTCTTTTGAACCATTCCACACTATGCTGCTGTGAGCTTCTTGGTACTCAAAGTGTGAGCGATTCTCTAGAATTATTGGGGTATAGAGTAGGGGCATCTTCAGTTTGCCTAGCTATATTGCCAATGGTCATGTTGTTATGTCTTCCTTTTTTCTTTTCTCCTACATTCTACCCTCTGTTGGTTGCAGTTTACCTTCTATATGGCTGATGTTGTTGGCATTTATATTCTGTATAACATCTGTTAACTTTTCTCTGCTTTGTCAAAAGGTTGACTCTAAAAGTTAGACACCAGTGAAAAGTATTTACATGTTTATAACCATTTAAGTATTGCTCCATGCCTGGGCAAGCTGTGTGCTGGAACTGCAGTTCCTTCCCTGTCGGTCCTATTTAACCAAGGACCACATCAAGTAGAAAGCATAGCATTAAGGACTAATGGAGTCTCTTTTCCTACATTTAGCATTTGCTGTAAATCATGTCATGTTTAGTTGACTGAGGTTCTTATATAGCTTCCTCTGGCCCTTGAGGTTTCTTACTATCATTTTTTTTCTTTTCATATAGTTTTCCATGATCATATTCTGAAAAATGTCCCAAACTCTCTATCATAACATCTTTTCTACTGAGTGAGTTGGCTTTCCCCTCCTAAGTTCCTCCATTTTGAAGTCTTCTGTCCTCCTGTAAGCATCTGGACTTGCCTGAGTCTGGGCCTGCTACACTGCTCTCATCCTGGAAACTCATGTCTGTCCCTGTTCTCCTGGGTCAGAGTGGTTAATTTATGGATGGCATATTTTCTTCCTTCTTAGTTTACTTCCTTATTTTGCTGGAGTACATCCTTAAGTAACTTCCCACAGAAGAGGGCATGAAAGATAGACTTTCTAAGCCCTCACAGTTCTGAAACGTTTTTACCCTCACACTTAATAGCTGGGCTCAATATAAAATTCTGACCAACTATTAAGCTGTGGGAACCCCCTCATGTCCAGCTGAGATACGTTATTTATATTGGAGGTCTTAACTTTCCCACAGATTGCCAGTTTAAAATTTTTGGAGCAGAGCTGACAGACTTTCTGCCCTGGACTAGCCTCAGCTCCCTGTGCTTCATGCACTAGGGTGGGGGGCAGGGGGGAATACAGGGACGCACCAACAGGACAGTTGTCTAGTTTCCCGCTCCTGGTCATCACCTTGACCCTTAGCCATACTTGCTGATTCAAAGCACAGAGCCTCTCAGTGATTTTGTCAGGTAGACTGGCCCCAGTCACCTTTGTATCCCTCCAGGGAGGTCTCAACTTTCTCCACCTGTGTCATTCAATAGTCTTCTTCCATCCACTTTCCATCTTGTGGAAATCTGTTGACTGTTTTCTATCACTGGTGGGCTTCCTGTTTTTTTCCTTTTTTTTGGTTTTATACTTTTGTTTCCCCATTTATTAGCATGTGACTTGAGAAGTTATTTAAGCTTTCTGTATCTCAGTTTTCTCATACATAAAATGCGAAAAAGTGGAACCTATCTTACTAAGTTTGTTATGAGGATTAAAAGAGTTAATACATCTAAGGTACTAGAACAGCATTCAGCACATGCTTAGCTCTGTAATACAAGTCAATTATTATAATTATTACCATTATTCTTATTATTTGGTGGGGTCTTGAGAGAGGTGGGAGATAGGATCCCAAGATTACTGTTGGCTGAAGTGTTTAGACAACTTACTAAGGACTCTGGTCTGAAATGGAGATAACCCATGGAACGAGACCCCCTGAGGTTCATAGGTATGGTTTATTCATCTTTAGTTTGGGGTCCTCGGAGGAGTGCTTCTTAAATTTTAATGTGCATCATAATTACCTCGGAACCTTATTAAAATGCAGATTCTGATTTAGTAGGCCAAAAGTGAGCTTCATATCCTGCATTTCCAACAAGCTCCCAAGTGATGCTGAGACTTTGCAGTGTGTATGTGTTTATGTGTGCACTAGATATCAATATGAAATATATTTTTACTCTAGGTCACAGCAAAAATATTTGAAAAACATTGCCTAGAGAAATATCTTTCAGCCTCACTTTAAGCTGTCTCCGCAAGATACTCTCCCTGCCGTGCCAATGTTGGTCATCAGGGTTTGATTTTATTCAGGAAGCAGAAGGGCTCCATACTTCTCCTAATCTCTCAGCAATAAGAGCTGGTCTCAGATCCAAAGTCCTGTTATTCGAGGCCCCTTCCCCACAGTGCCTGAGATGTTACCTGGCATAATCTACATCTCCCTGCTGGTTTGCCCAGCACTTTTGGGCTTCTGGCTTGGCGCCTCTTTCAGACCACCAGAGACCTGACATCTCCCAGTCCTTCCCTGGGATATCTGGTTTCATTCTTTAGCTACTGGTTTAGGGTTTCTCTTCCTTGGAAGACAGGGACAGCTGGGAATGTGGATCTCATCCTGTCTGGGTTTTCCCCTGACAAGTGGCGGTAGTGGCAGGATGTGAGGTGCTTGAAGACCACTCATGATGCTATTATCACAGAGAGCAGAGTCAGTAATGAAAAGAACAGGTGCAGTGGACTGGGTTTCACTTCTTGGGCAAGCGGGAACAGCCAGCAGGGCAAGCATGGGAATGAGAACTATCACAGATTTTTGAAAAATCAATTACAGGGAGGGATGAAGAGGTGGAGTATATGGGATTTTTAAGAAAGTGAAACTATTCTGTATGATGTCCTAATGGTGGGTATACGTTATGATACATTTGTCAAAACCCACAGAATGTGCAACATGAGTGAACCCTAATGTAAACTATGCACTTTAGTTAATAATAATGCATTAATATTGGCTCATCAATTGTAGCAAAAGTACCACACTAAGACAAGATGTTAGTAATAGGAGAAATTGGGGAGGGAGGTGAGGGTAGGTATATGGGAACTCCCTGTGCTTCCCACTCAATTTTTCTGTAAACCTAAAACTGCTCTAAAATATAAAGTCTATTAATTTTTTTAAAAGTAAGTAGAGATTAAAACTAAACTCGCTATTGTGATGATTAAAATGGAAAAAACATATGAAAGCACTGAAATATCCACAGTACCAAAAAAACCAAAACAGTCAACAAGCCATGACATGCATGAATACATTCTCCCCTCCCCCACTCCTCTCCCCAGAGGTGCCCACTGCCATTGCAGTGGTCTGTATCCTTGCAGACCTTTTCATATGCATTTTTATACATAGGTAGGGGAGATAATATTTTTGAAATACCTCCCAATATTGTGCATTCTTTTCGGTAGGTTGCTTTCCCTTCCTGCACCCCATGTACTATTAAGGCCAAGCCATGTGGCTTATTGTCTCCCGGAATCAGGATAAGACACAGATCAGATCAGAAGAGGAAGTGGAACCTACTATGCCTTCTCACCTGGAAGTAAATGTAAAAGAAAAAAGAGGGTAAGAAATTCAGGCAGGAGGGTTATTGTTTTCTCCCATCTCTGGGCAGTATGTTGGGATAGGTGAGGGTTTAAAGGCATTCAGATCTATATAAAGGAACCCCAGACCACTGGGGCAACAGTGCTCAGCATACCCTACAGGGACTGTATTTCCAGCCTTTGGAATTTCACTGAGAGCCACTTATGTATCTACACGATGAGCATTTTCCTGGGATGGGAACCTAGATGTTGACTTACTGAAGTGCATTGTATGGGTATGGCTCTTATTATAAAACATAATATGGGGCTTCCCTGGTGGCGCAGTGGTTGAGAATCTGCCTGCCAATGCAGGGGACACGGGTTCGAGCCCTGGTCTGGGAAGATCCCACATGCCGCGGAGCAACTAGTCCCGTGAACCACAATTACTGAGCCTGCGCATCTGGAGCCTGTGCTCTGCAACGAGAGGCCGTGATAGTGAGAGGCCTGAGCACTGCGATGAGGAGTGGCCCCCACTTGCTGCAACTAGAGAAAGCCCTCGCATAGAAACGAAGAGCCAACACAGCCATAAATAAATAAATAAATAAATAAATAAATTTTTTTAAAAAATAAAATAAAATAAAACATAATATGCGCACATGGAAATAATCATTTAAATGGAAAGGTATAAAATAAAAAGTAAAAATCTCACTCCAAGATCCCCACTTTTCACAGGTAACAGTTTTTCATCTGTTTATAGTTTTTTGTTTTCTGTAGTCATCCACATAACTGGAATAACATGTTTATGCTGTTTCTGGATTTATCAACTTCAAGAAGAATCTACTGAGTACCACTTTTAAAAATAAAAAATTTGGCTCAGTTATATTCAACCTGCTTCCAACTTTTAACTTATTTTTATTTTTAGTCCTGTTAGCTATTTTTTATAACTTTAAAAATACTGCTCTTTTGATGCGAGGAAATACATGCTCTTTTCCTTTCTCTTTCTCCCTCTTTCCCCTAACTTCCTTCTGTACTATTATGTTCCAAGGTCAATAATGTTTGCATTCTCTTTTATAACCATAATCAAGTCTTACATGCTTTATCTATAGAATAATTCTTTTAAAAATCAAAAGAGCATTTATAATGATTGTGTAAATATCATTTATTCCTGATTGGGATAATATAGCCTAGCCAGAAAAATATATGTCATAGAGGTAAAGCATGTGGCTTAGAATAGCTCTGCCACGTAAGATCTGTGTGACTTAGTATAGTTGCTAAACTCCTCTGTGCCTCAATTATTCATCTGAAAAACTTGGAATAATAATACCTACCCCATGGGGTTGTTTGAAAATTAAATGGAATTATCAAAAACACTTAGCATAGTGCCTGTCACCTAGTAAGAATTTAAATAAAAATTAATTATGATTATTATTTTGGTAGTGTGAATGGACCCGTTAGAAAGGTGTGTAGCTCTTATGTTATTAAACCTGTGTCATGCTAAGGAGACTATTCCTAATACCAAGGTTGAATGGATTCTCTCTCTCTTGATACTCCCTCAGTTCAAAATCATGCCAGAGTTTAATTTGCTTCATTTTTAGACCAAGACTTTTAAAAAAAATCTCCTGACATGTCTAAGTGCCTATTTTCTTGTTAAGGAAAGAAACTTATAATAGCCTATATCATACTGTGTGTTGAATGACCAATTTTGAGAAGAGATTGTACAATTCCCTACAGATGCAGAGAGAGAGAGAGAGAACCCCTGGTTTCTGGCTTTGCATTTCTGGTCCCCAAGTGACCTGGCTTTTTTCCATTCCTCAGATACCTAAAAGAGTCCCTGTCCTAGCCTAATAATAGCCCCCCTACACACACGCACACACACACACACATTCATTAAATAGTAGCACGTGATGGTTCCTTTCCTTAAAGCCCCTCCCATTGTGGAGGGAATTGCAATGAATACACCTAGGCGCTCTTCCAACCCTGACTTTTTTTATATGGTTTTAAGCTCTTCTGGTAGTCTGCTTATGCAGGCTTTCCACTCAGGGTAAAGTTATCCTGTATTCTCTCTCTCTCTCTCTCCCCTCTGCACCCCCTTTCCCCCTTAATACATTTAAAGGGCTACTATATAAAATGCAAATTTTAATACATCAGATCCACAATAGGAAACAGGAAGAAGCATTTTTGTTTCTTAATAAGAAAAACTAACTGATTTTTCTGAATATCTTAGCAAGTATAACATCAAAATTAGGAGGGTGGGGACTTCCCTGGTGGCTCAGTGGTTAAGAATCTGCCTGCCAATGCAGGGGACATGGGTTCAAGCCCTGGTCCGGGAAGATGGCACGTGCCGCGGAGCAACTAAACCTGTGTGTCACAACTACTGAGCCTGTGCTCTAGAGCCCACAAGCCACAACTACTGAGCCCATGTGCACAACTACTGAAGCCCGCGCGCCTAGAGCCCATGCTCCACAAGAGAAGCCACCGCAATGAGAAGCCTGCGCACCACAATGAAGAGTAGCCTCCACTCGCCACAACTAGAGAAGCCCGTGCGCAGCAACGAAGGCGCAACACAGCCAAAAAAATTTTTTTAAATAAATAAATTTATTTAAAAAAATTATGAGGGTGGGAGCCATCCAAAAATCTTGAAATGTCCGAGGAATGAATATCCTTGGGGTGTAGCTTGAAATTTTGCTTAATGCCAGACTTCCCTGAAGACCAAAGAGGAGGGGTACATCATAACAGACCTAAGCTCTCTGTAGGGAACTAGCGCCTGATGTTTCACGACGTTTTCCAACAATGCAAACGGTGTCAGTTCCCCTACACTGACTGTGGTGTTTTAATAAATCAAATTATCAAAGCTTCATAGATGTTAAAAAAAATGAAATGAAAACAAGTGAAGCAAGCATAGTTTGCTACTCTAACATCAAAGAACACAAAACCATAAATCCATAACATTCACTTTCAAAAGCAGATGATGAAAAATATGGAATGAGTTTCTTAGATTTAATTTTAAAACAGCAAAAGTATGTGAAAGCAGAAGAGAAATGCTGAAAAGCAGAAACCAGAGCAGAGGGCACTTCATTTTAGAATTTTTAGCTTCTCCAGGGAGCAAAAGAGCTTAGTTCCTTGACGGCTGGACAGCCACAGGCAAAGTTTGCAAGCTCTTTTTTTGTATTGAGTCCAATCATTAAGCTCAGGTCAGTAAATCAGATATCCAGGGGATACATAACACATTATTAAATTTATGCAAGAACTCTGAGTTCATCAAGGAAAATAAAGAAAGGTGCTAAATGTCATGAGTGATTTTGCTGGTAAGCAAACCATCCAATATTAAATTGATTTTTAAATCACATAGTCTCCTTTTCCACAAAGTCTCATTATAGTAATAGACACTTGTCGCTCTTTTTTTTTTTTTTTTTGGTTAGACATACTTCATTCCCCTTCTGATAACATCCCAGTTTCCTTTCAAAGTTGCTTTTCCCCAACATGTGTAATTTTGGTGGGAATAGTGCCTACCCAACCCCCAGCCTTGCAAGCTGACATCGATAGGTGACTGCATCCCAGTCTGTCCACGGAGTGAGCAGACAAAGTGTGATGTGACACATAGCCAATGGAATACTCCCACCAGCCTGAGAATCCAATGGGAGGGATACAAGGATATTAGTGGCAATTCGAATTTATTTGTCCCTGCTGATCTGCCCTCTTGGGTTCCCCTTGTGTCCTGCCCATTTTCTAAACCCAGTCTTCCAGCCCTTCACTGATCTGTCCCCAGTAGCCATCCAAAAAATTCTTTATTTTTTTTCTTGAGATCATCAGAATTTCAGTTGCTTGTGACCAAGAAGTCTAATGTATTCATTCATTCAAAGACAAAATTTCTTGAACATCTGCTATGTTTGGCACTAGGAATACAGAGACATGGTTCCTGCCCTCGGATTGATTGAGATTGTTGTGTAAATAGATAATTACAGTGCAATACAGGAAGTGCCATCATAGAGATAAACAAAGATCACAAAGGAAGACGCCAGGAATTCTGCTTAGGGAACACAGCGAATGCTCTACAGTGGAGGCAAAGCTTGAGTCTGGCTTTGAAGGGCAAGTAGGAGTTTACCTTCGCAAAAAAGATAAGGCAAGCTTTCCAGCAGAGGGAATGACACACACAAAGGCATAGAGGTATGGAGGAACAAGTCATCTTTGAGATGATTCCAGAACTAGGCTGGGGCAGAAGATACATGAGTGAATGAGTTTGGATGAGGTTGAGGCTACATTATGAAGGATCGTGTGCTCAGTGCAATAGGATTGTTGAATAAACAGCCAGCGGACTGGCTGATGCAAAGAAAATCAAAAGCGCTGCCATCAAATACATGAGATCTCAGAAACAGAAGCTGCACAAAAGTAAAACTTAAAATGGAAAAATAGATGCTTCAAATCAGTCACGAATAACTTCATTTTTCAAGGATTGATTCAGGAAAAATAAAAATATCTGCAGACCATATTTTAAAAACAAAACAATCACTTTAAATTTCCGGGGATCCCAGTTTTGATGATGTACTTTATTGATCAGAATAAGGTCAAGGAGATAACTGGCAACTCTTACTAGCGGCTAAAATGTCAATACTTGGGAACAGTTGAGAATGACCTATCACTGGGAGACAGTTCTCCACTGGCGCCTCACATTTCTGCAACCTCTCAAGCAGAGACAATGACTGTTCTTTGTTTCAGACTACCTTTCCAAGGATGTGTGTAGAGTGGACAGCCTCAGAAGATGGCAGTACTATCCCCTATGGAGCAAAGGCATGATACTGAGCACCCGTTCAGAGCTCAGCGCTGGGCTGGGCTCTATGAGAGATAAGAACAAAGAATAAAACATAATCCCGGGAGAGGTGACCAAAATGTATGAAACCAGAGTGAATAACATGAAATAATATATAATCAAGTACTATAGACTCTAGCAACATGTGTCGATTTATATTGTTTAGATACTTAGTAAGATGTTTTGAATACTGTCAAATTTCAAAGCAGGCAGTTATCAGTGAAGGCTCAATGATGCCAAGAAAGCTTCTTTGGAGGGAAACTTCAGCTGGGCTCTGAAGAATGGGAGGATTTTTATGGGAGGAGACAGAGAAAAACATTTGTTATGAAAGTCAAGAATGAGATGGTTTAAGGAGCAAGTTGGTGGATGCTGGGTGCCTAGGCTGTCTCCTGTCTTTCTCCTCTAGGTGCCTCAATGTTCCCATCTGTGAAATCTGGCTAATAATGTCCCTATTCACCAGAGAAGTCACAGGGAAGCAATGAACCAGCAGGTGAGAAACCTCTTGAAGTGAGAGCACATAAAAGACAAGATAAATAGACTGATTAAATCAACAATTACCTTATTACTGCTGAATCTTCTCTTCAAGCTAAGTGTCCCCTAGTAGCTGTACCCATGTGTCACGTGGCAAGGCATGAGTCCTGTCCGATGTTCTGTGCGACTACAGCGCAATTTATGTCCTTCTCACACGCGGTGCTCAAAATTCTCCAGAATAACCTGAAAGGCACAGATTGGAGATAGACTTTCACCTTCTTTGGTGTAGATATTGTATTTGTACCAATGCAGCCAAAAATGCCACTAGCACCATTAAGTCTCATAGCCTCGTCAACTAACGCTCCCTTTTAGTTGACAGTGATCTGCTACTGTACTTTTCCATCCTGTACTTCTGGACTCACAAGCAGGAATTTCAACTCAAGCTTCAATTTGCTGTCTCTAGATGACAGCTGATACAAAATGGCAGTAATAGTTGAGCAGATTAGCAACCTCAAGTGTGGGTCAGATGGTTACCTAAACTAGACATCATCACCCAACTGGGAAGACTCGGCCTTTATCAATCCATGGTCTCCAAGCACAGCTGGGCCTTCAGCAATCACCTTCCTCCTCCAGGCCCTTACTCCTGACTCTCCCGTGTTCTCGGATGACTCTGCCTCCTACATCAGGCTGGAATTTCCTCCCAGGACCCCTGCAGGTGTTCATCTCCCCTGGCACCAACACTTTTCCCTTCCCTCTGTGATCCAAGGCTCTGCTTTGGCTTTTCATGGTCATCGTTCCGATAGCCCATGTCCCCTCTTCTGTATCTTTAATAATGCCCTCCTGACTGGTTCTTCAACCTCAGCACAAAAAAATATCCTTTCTATCTTCTTTGTAAAACCCATCTGTTAAGGACTGAATATGTGTGTCCCCTCAAAATTCATATGTTGAAGTCCTAACCCCTAGCATGGCTGTATTTAGAGATGGGGCCTTGAAGGAAGTCATTAAGGTTAAATGAGGTCCTAAGGGTAGGGCCCTGATCCTAATCTCCCTCTCTCCATAGGACACACTGAGCAAAGGCCATGTGAGGACAGCAAGAAGGCAGCCAACCACAAGCCAGGAAGAGAGCTCTCACCAGAAACAGACCTTGTTGGCAACTTGATCACAGACTTCTAGCCTCCAGAGAAAATAGATTTTTTTGTGGTTTTAGCCACCCAGTCGGCTGTAGTCTGTTATGGCAGCCCGAGCAGACTGAAATACCGTTCCTTGACTTTCTCTCACTCCAGCTATTGTCCAACTGCTCCATTTTGGTCAGAGACAAGTTTCTGGAAATAGCTCCCTAGTTTCCCCGTTTCTACTTTCTCACTTCCCGTTCACTCTCCAACCCATGTCGTGTGGCTTCAGTCTCTACTGCTCTGCTAAGTATGCTCTCACAGAGGCTTCCTAGGACCTGTGATGATGAAAGCCAGGATCAGGAATTTCTGCACCATTCAATGCATTTGGCTGTTCCTTCCCTTGTCCATTGTGATGTTCCTGGTCTTTCTTCCACTTTCCAGCCACACCTTTCAGTCGTCTTCCCAGTTACTCTCCCTGCCTTACATTCTTCACTGATGACCTCTGCTTTTCTTCTTCTATATTCTGATACTTGAGTGACCTCAATCCAACTCCACCTATAACCTACAATGTGATGACACTCAAATATCTATTCATGGTCAAATTCTCTCTGCTAAAGCACCACTTGCCTAGGCCATTTGAATGTTCCTAAATTACCTTAAACTCAAATGTTTCCAATACTGAACTCACACTTCGTTCCTTCAAACACATTCCTCCTCTAATATTCCTCATCTCAGTGACCATCAACCTCCTAGTCACTGGAGCCTGAAACCTGGGGTCATCCTAGATCTATTCTTTTCATTCAATATTTGCATCTATATGAATGTGTGAGTATATTCACATATAAGTATAAAGAAATAACTGAATGTTAGCCTAAATTAAGAAGCCACTATATTATATCATTTAAACCTATAAAGTGGATACTATCCTCCTTGTGCCCCTATTTTACATTGAGGAAAGAGATTTCTAGAGGTTGAGTAATAAGTCCAGAGTTGAACATCTAGGAAATGGCAGAGCAGATTTGAACCCAGTTATATCTTACTCCGAAACCCAAACTCTTAACTATACATACTACCTTCTAATAACTATTGTTTCAAATATAGCTATTATTAATTGTCAAATCTTTATCTCCACAGTTACTTCTTGTCCCTTCTTACCTAGATTACTGCAATAGCTTCCTAATTATCTCCCTTGACTCCACTCTGGACCAATCCCAGGCCAACTTCAACATGCTACCAGAGCAATCTTTAAAAATAACTCTGTCATTTCCCTTCTCTACTTGAGACCCTCTGTTGCTCTTCATGGCCTGACTCTTTAGCCCATAAGACACCTTGTGTTGTGGCCACTATCTCTCCTTCTAGCCTCCCCATTTGTTTCAGAGCTATTTGCTGCTCTTCAAATGTGCATAAATTTTTACAGCTCCAAACTTTTATACATTTGTTCCCCACCTTAGATTTGTGGCAGACACTGCAGTTGACTAATCCAACAGCCCTTCCCAGCACTCTTCTCCAGGTTACCTCCCTCCCCAGAGGCTTGAAAGCCAGATCCTCCTTTGCCAGCTTCCTTGCACTTCGAAGTGGCCACATGACCCACTTCTGGCCAATGAGATGCAAATGAATGTCTGCCATGGAACTTCTAGGAAAGTGACAGATATGGCTGGTGCTGTCCTTCTTTCTTTTTCCCACCTTCAACAGGGATGCTATTTTTGGACCTGTGGCAGCCATGTTGAAATCACGAGACCATAAAACATGAGGATGAAAAGCCATCACACCAAGAATGGCAGAGCAGAAGAATAAAGAGCACAAATGAACAGCTGAAATCAGTGTCAAAGACCTCTAGACTTCTCATCTAAGCCACTGTTAGTCAGATATTCTGTTACTTGCTGCCAAATAACTCTTAGCTGATACATGGGTCTAAAAACTTCTACTCTTTTAAAATTCAATCCAAGGTCAGGTTTCTGTCCTGGGGAATATTCCCTGATTCTGATTGGGGTGTTCGTCCTTTGGCTCCTAAAATAACCTATGCATAATTCTATCACAGGACTTATCACACGTGATGTAACATTTGTTTGCCTGCCTTTCCTACAAGACTGAGTGGTTAGAAAACTAGTTCACATCTTATTTGATCTTATATTCCCAGTGACTAGCAAATCGCCTGACACGTGGTAGGCCTTCAAGACCTGACACATCACAGGTTTTGAGTTATAAAATGCACTTTGAATCCTCCCTTTTGAAAAAAAGACATAGCTTCAAATCGTAATCTATAAAGATGTCTCATAACTATTGTAGTGTATCTTTGAAGCTGGGAAACCCAATTTTTTTGTGTTAATTTGCACAGAAAAAAGTGCCATAAGTAGAAGAAAAACTCACAGGCAGATCACAGAGCAAGGTTTGAAATAAAAACTCTCAAACAAAAACCAAGAGAATGTGTTGGCAGCAGATATTTACTTAGAAGAAATACTAAAGGAAGTTATTTAGGCAGAAGGAATATAATCGCAGGTGGAAACATAGTAATACAGGAAGGAATGTAGAGAAATGGAAAAGGTAAACAGGTGGGTGAAACATAATGAAAATTGACTGTTTAAAACAACGAGAATAATGCTTTGTGGGATTAAAAGTATGTAGAATTAAAACACATGACAACAATAACAATAGCCCAAACAGGAAAATTGGCTTAAATGTTGTAAGGTTGTTTCATTGTCCAAGAAGTATTAATGGTATTATTAACAGTATTAATTTATAGTACAGTCTAATAAGTCAGGGATGCATGTTTGTCATCTCTGTGGTAACCACAAAAAGAATAATTTAAAAATGTATAATCAAGAAGCTAATAGCAGAAATGGAATAATTTTTAAAATACTAAATTAACATAAGAGAGGGAAGCAGATAAGAATGAAGAAAAAGAGGAAAAAACAGACAGATGGGACAAATAGTAAACAAAGAAAAAGATGGTAGACTTAAACTCAAATAGGCAACCATGGTGGACCTGTTATTCACCAAGCAGGAAAAGCCAGCCTGGGGAACAAATGTGGTTGTCTTGGAGCAGGTGTGCAGAGGGAAGCAACAAGAAGATGCCTTGTGCCTTAAGATAAAGATGGAGAGATAGATTATCAGATGAACTTTCTTAACTGATTATATCTACTGAACCTGAGTTTTTCTGAGAGTGAAAGTCTCCTGTATCCTCACAATAAACTCTCCTTTCTGAGCTAATTTCAGGCAGTTCTGTTCCAACCTTCTGTTGCAAACAAATGACCCCTGACTCAGACAGCAGTCACGGTTAATAGGAGCCAAGAAATATGGTCTCATTAGACTGGCCTCTGGGGAGAGAGAACCAGTGTCTTGGTCGTGAAGCTTCTATCACAAGAATGCTTTCATATTCCAGGTTTCCATAATGATGATTCTTGGTTTTCTTTTTTTAATATTTTGGAACACCAGACAATCACTCTTTATATGCATCTTAATGGAAAGGCGGTCTTGCTTACATATAACCGAATTCTGAAATTTGTAAAGTAAAAATGTTTCATGCTAAGAAAACAAAAGAAAAATAAAGGCCTCTTGGTTGATTTTTCTACCATGACCATCTGGTTTTATAATTAATGTCTTGCCAATGTACTAAAATATTTTGCATGTAAATCTTTTACATTCTTGCTGCATTTTCAATTAAAGTCTCTGAATTAAAACTTTGTACCATGAGTCAGCAGTTAAAGCAAACATGTTTTTTCCATTTATCTTCCTTTGGGAAAACCCAGTCCCAAATGCAGAATGCCTGCCATCCTTCAGTTCTTTTCATCAATCCAGATGTCCATAATTACTTCTGGAGGTTACTACAGTGGTTTGCCCTGCCATCTGACACCATCTTTCCCATGATTGCTGAGTGTGGCTTCCCTTGCCTTTCACTGTTTCCTGTAAATACTCCCATTCTTGGTGAAGAACATAACTGTGGTCTGCAGATCATATGACCTGGAGACACCTCATGCTCATGGGTGGCTTCATGTGTGAACTGCCCTTTTAGATCTGTGCTGGGGCAAAGAGAGTCTGTTAGATCCCATTTTAGAAGCAGTTGTCCTCCTCACTGAACTATATTGCAAAAAGCTAACATTCTAAGGAGGAGGGAAGGTAAAGTTCCAAAGGTCATATACACAAAAGTCATGAGGTCCACACAGGCATTACTTATGATAATACCCTCCAATGTGTGGCCCCAAAGCCATCATGACTCTTATCAACATTTGGTTGGCTTTGGACAAATGACCAATTGACCATCTGCTGTAGATGTGGGTTAGGAAGGCTGCTGAGCTTAGTAGTGTCTGGTTGTCTAACTATCTGGGCCAGCTTCTCTTGAAGAAGCCCTTCTGAAAGCCACTTGCCTTGGTCATCTGGTCACTCTGGACATTCCTTTCTGCCCACTCTGGTCGACACACACCCTATAATCATCTTAGTGATGATAGTGTCATATAGAACTTCATCAAAAATGTTACTGGGCTTCCCTGGTGGCGCAGTGGTAAAGAGTCCGCCTGCCGATGCAGGGGACACGGGTTCGTGCCCCGGTCCGCGAAGATCCCACATGCCGCGGAGCAGCTCAGCCCATGAGCCATGGCCACTGAGCCTGCGCATCTGGAGGCTGTGCTCCGCAACGGGAGAAGCCACAACAGTGAGAGGCCCGCGTACCGCAAAAAAAAAAAAAAAAAAAAAAGTTACTAAAGGCTAGATAGATAGGACCATTTGCCCCTTGTTAAAACTCTACTATAAGTCATACATTATTCTAGGAGCTTTACTGACATTATGTCTAATCCTCACAACAACTCTGCAGATTGAACATATCTAACCCTGTTTAACAGATGAGGAAACCTAGGCTCAGCGCAGTTAGGTTAACTTGCCTCAAACCACATGGCTAGCTATTTTGTCTTACTGACATGGCTTTTCACATAGGAAAATTAATTTGGTCTGGAAATATTCACTTGGGATTTGAATAGAGAAGGGAAAATCCTGAAATGCCAATAGGTAAATAGAAATCACTTCTTTTAAAATAAATTCAAATAATATGGAATTGTATCATCCACTGTTTAAGATCTTCCTACTTCACACATCAGAATAATATCTAACTATTGGATTTGCCTATTTAGGACTCTGAGCTGATGTGCTATCATTTCAGGCACACACACACAAAATGTTTTAGGAAAAGTTTCTTAGTCTCCAAATACTCTGAACATGGATCCCCCTGCCAGTGATCTTGGGATGAGCTGAGCATAAATAAATCTAACCATGTGGATTAAATTTTTCTGGAATACATATGAGCATGTAAACTAAGGGGAAAAGAACTAGGGAAAAAGTTTATTTGATCAAAATTACTCAGGAAAAATATAATTTATATAATCTGCAGTAGTTCAATAAACTCCCAAAGCCATCAAAACCAATAGCCTCTAAACAACCCAGGCCAGGCACATCAGAAAGAGATAGGGCTTGAAAAAATTCAGATTCAATTGCTTAGTATATTTTGTTTCCAGAATTTTCTCTATGGAAACCAAAGAGTTCTTTTAAATTAAGAAAATAATGCCCATTGGTAAGGCCTGAGGAAAAAAATGAGTAAGCCAGCAAAAGTTAATACTCTTAACAGACCTAGTCAAGTAAGTATTGAATACAGAAGAAATTATCATAATTACAATAATTAACCCATTCTCTCTTCCTACTTTCATCCAAGCTGCTTGGGGACATTTTTTCATACTGAAGGGAAGTCAGATTTTCTCACTCTTTTGTGAGTCCTTCGGTAGTTTTTCTGGGGCAGAATTATATCCACTCAAGCTCTGACCACAGGGCACAGACTCAGGCTTCCTATTAAGAATGATCTTTTCTGTTGTTTTGATTTTAGAGATTGGTTCATCGGTGACTCTCTCTCCTTGCTTTGAAAGCATTTGTTTCTGTGGTCCTTTGGCTTGAGCTGATTGTTTATAAGTTGTTTTCTCCCCCTAAATGACAGGGTCATTTATTCAATCAATGGACGAATAAATAATTAATAACAGTGTTATGGAAATAAACAAGGTGATGTAAGTAGAGTATAACTGAGGGTGAGGTACGAGTGCTGCTTTAGATCAGGTAGTGGTATGGCATCTCTGAGGAGGTGACATTTGAGCTGAAAGAGTCAATCGTCCAGGAAAACAGAGCTCCGGGCCCAGGGAACAGTGAGTGCAGAGCCTTAAGGCAGCAGAGAGTTTAAAAGCATCAGAGAATGCAAAGGTCAGGAAGGTGGTCACATAGCTGAAATACAGAGAGAGAGAGAGTGGTGGGGGACAGTCTGCAGAGGGTCAGCACAGGTCTTTGTCTAGAGAATGCAGTTTAGATTTTAAGTATAACGGGGTAACCATTGAAGCATTTCCAGAAAGGGAGGGATACGATCTGGGATTTCAGAGATGTTTGTTTGTTTTGTATTGTTTTGAATTTCTGTTTTTGAAAGGCCACTTTGGCTGCTGGAGAATGGACTGAAGTGGGGCAAGAGTGAAGGTAGACAGATTCTGTAGAAGCTGAAGCAGATGTTCAGGTGGGAGAGAAACCACTGGTCTCCCTTTTCGGGAAATGATATGAGTATTTAAGTTGACCTTGAAGATCTGCTTGATCTAAGGTCCCAGAGGCTGGAACCTGTTAACTAAAGTTTTCTTAAAGAATAGAGAGTTGGGGTGGGGGGATGATCAAAGGTAGATTTTTTCAGGAGAGCAGCACTTATTATTAAACCTGTCCCTACTGAGTGTATTCTCTGTGGTGAGCACATGATTACAGTTAATATATTTTATCAGCCCAGCAATCTCATATCTTGGACACTATTAACTCCATTTTTCTCATAAAGAAGTGGAGGCTTAGAAAGGCTAAATGGTATCCAAGATCGCAAAGTTAGTAACCGATGAAGATGAGATTTGAACAAATCCCTGCTCTCTCCATGGAAAGAAAGACAAAGACACAGACAGAGAGAGACAGAGAGAGAAAATGAATAACAAACTCTCAACCAAAAAGGAAGGGAGGGGCTTCCCTAGTGGCGCAGTGGTTGAGAGTCCACCTGCCGATGCAGGGGACACAGGTTCGTGCCCCGGTCCGGGAAGATCCCACATGCCGCAGAGCGGCTGGGCCCGTGAGCCATGGCCGCTGAGCCTGCACGTCCGGAGCCTGTGCTCCGCAACGGGAGAGGCCACAACAGTGAGAGGCCCGCGTACCGCAAAAAAAAAAAAAAAAAAGAAAGGAGGAGGGAAGAAGCAAGGAGAGGAGAGAAGGGAGGGAGGGAGGAAAATGCGGCCCCCCGCAGTAGGAAATAAAACCCTCTTTCCAGAGAGGCAACATTTCCAGGGCAGAGCCTCCTCTAACAAGGAAGCATCGGCTGAGCCGGAAGGGAAAGGCCTCTCCCCTTTCAGGGTTCCTCTCAGGGAACGACAATATCTTTTAGGGGACCAGAGTACATTCCCCTCTTTGACTGCCTTTTCCATAAACTGAAGGAATTTTGCAAAAAAAAAAAAAAAACCCACAAACAACAACAACAAAAAACCCCAAAACAAACAAAAGAACAAAAACGAATTAAGGGCTTCACTGTTACTGTTTTTTAAAGAAACATTGACCTAGTGAGAAATCTCTTCAAGGTCAGGGCCAGAGACAGGCTGGTTGGGGACACCTGCTGGGCTTCCCAAACACAGGCACGCGGCCGCCCCTTCCGAAGGGCCCTCGGGTATTTCTTGGGCCTTGCAGGGGTGCAGGGAAGGCTGGGAGTCGCCGCCCCTCATTTGGTTTGGCTCAGAATAAGCAGATCGTCTTTGAATCACATCCTCGGCTGCTGCTGGTTTTGTTTTGTGTACTGCTGGGGTTTTTTCCATTCAAAATGCACTAATGCCTGGGAGTGGAGGTGCCCCTGCAGCCCCGTGGCCCCGGAGGATTCCAGACGCGCAGCGGAGACCGGGACTTGGACGCCCCTGCGCCGAGGGTGGTGGCGAGCAGGCCAGGGCTTCCCCGCCAAAGCCAAGGCTGGCGGCCCTGCCTTCTTCCCCTCCCCGCCCTGGACCCGCGGAGAAAGCTGAGCCCTGTACTCCTCTCCTCAGCTGCCAAAGGCAGAGGCTCTTGTTCCTCGGACGGGTCCGCTCTGGGTTCCCTTGGGACAAATGCAATGGGGAGTAGAATATATATGATAGATGCCATTCATCTTAATATAGATCGCATATACAGCTGACCCTTGGAAACACGGGTTTGAACTGAGTGGGTGTGGGTCTGCCTCTTTGTGGACTTTTTTTCAGTTAATACCTACTGCGGTACTACAGGATCCATGGTGGGTTGAACCCGTGGATACGGAGGGTAAAGTTATAGGCCTATTTTCCACTGCACAGAGATGGTCGGGGCCCCTAACCCTGGCTGTTCAAGGATCAACTGTATAATATATTGCATGCTTTATCTCACTTAAACCTCCCAACAACTTAAACTGAAACTCAAAAGGGTTAAGTAACCTGCTCAGGCTCACACTGCTAGTAAGTGGTGTGTTGAGATTCAGGCTCAGATCTTGCTCAAAGCCCTGCTCTTAATTTGGATTCACGCACTGATTCAACAACTTTATTAAGCACCTACCATGTGCCAGGGAAGGACTAAGACCATGGGAGGGCCCAGACTCTGAAAAGGTAATGTCCCCCCAGCACACACACACCCCATGTGTAATTTGATTTTTTTTCTTTTTTAGATTTCAACATTTTTATAAGTCTGTTGAAATTGATGGCATATTTGATTTTTAATTTCAATTTTTCTGATTAAAACGTTCTGAATAAGTTCACTGAAGCTAAACTTCCCTCTCTTGTGTGCACACACATTCAGGCACATGCTTGGGTAAGCCAGGCCCGGGTGTGACTGTGAACAAGACAGCTGCAGCAGCCTTCTCTTCCAGGGGCTTGGAACCCGAGCAGAGGCAGGCAGTCCACCTAGTACATGCAGCATTCATACAGGGAAGCTGGAGGCCTCACTCCGGGCTGCCTGCCCCCCCCAACCCCCATATCTGGCCTCCTGATACCCCCTGCATTGTCAGACCCCAGAGAAAATGGGGAGGCCAGAGGGCAGGGCTGGCAGAGCAGGGCTCCCTAGGTCATTAGGCTCCCTGGGGTCATTAGGCCCGAGTTGCCCACAGGTGCTATACAGGTGGTCTCAACCCCCAGCCATGACCTAGGAAAAGCCACGGGATGGCTCAGCTGCAACCAATCCTCCAAACTGCCTGCCTTCTTGAAATAGTCCAGATTTCACTTATTAAACATATTAATCTGCAGTTAACAATTTGTGGTAGTTTCACTAAATGGCTTGAAGAATGTAAGAAAAAAGAATTTGTTCTGATGGGAAGGCTTAACCCTGATGGACTCAGTGGCCTTCGTATCCTGACTTTGAAATAACTGGAAATGGAGGGACTGTTCACAGAAGTGGAGAGTCAGAGGGTAAACCTAACTGGAGTTAAAGAAACACAAACAGAACCCATCCCCTTTTCAGCCCCAACCTGCCATGTGACTCTGAGGACATTGCTTACTGCAGTGACAGCATTTTAAACAGCTGCCCAGAGGGGTTTTAAATAGACTTGATGTAATTCAATGATTTATAGAGCATGGGTTACCAAAATATTAAAGTTCTGAAATGCCCCCAAACCGAGACCATGGCCTCAGCGTTCCCCACTCTGAACCAAATAATTCTCTACTTTGGAGTGTGGTCTGTGTGGCTCTTTCAGAAAACTGTGGCTGCTTTGAATGAGGGGCCAGAAAAAGATAAACAGCCTCTGATGAATAGATACTTGCATTCATTTACACTCAGCTCATCCCAGGATCACTGGCAGGGAGATCCATGTTCAAAGCATGTGAAGAATAAGAAACTTTTCCAAAACATTTGTGTGTGTGTGTGCCTGAAGTGTTGGCCCACTAGCTCAGAGCCCTAATCGACAACTCCAATAGTTGGGTATTATTCTTCCATATAAAAACATACTCCGCCTGTCTTCAGCAGCTCGGTCCACAGAAGGCACCAATCTCCAGGAAACAAGCCAGGCAATTTATTCTTTAACTGCATATCAAATCTAAATATTCAAGGAAATTGCAGGGGAATAGTCAAAGAAATAAATCTGGTTAATGAAATGCCCCCAGACCTCTATTTTATAAAATACGCCACAATTATGTAAACATTTTACAGCCTTAATCAATATCCCCCTTAAAGGCAATGGTCTAAATACGCACACAAGTTTGGAAATGGAGATCTTTTCCAATCTTCCATTACATTCTTTTTATTACCTTGGAGCAACCCTCCTTTTTCTAATCCTTATGGCGCTCTCGGCCTCAGAGAGAATAACCTGAACCAAAGGCAGGTTTCAGAGAATTCTGACAGTTTTGTTTATGTCAAAAATAATGAAAGATGACAGGCTATCGCATTTAGACTTGTAACATGATCATTTGCTTTAGGACTCCCTGCTAAGATTAATTTGGAGACAGGGAAGAAGAGGGGGAAAGAGAAGGAGGAGGAAGTGGCGGGGGAGGAGGAGAAGAGCTCTTAAATGCTCTCCCTAAAAGCAAGGAAGAGGGATGGGCCACGTGGTAGGTGCTTTTTTTTTTTTTTTTTTTTTTTTTTTTTGCGGTACGCGGGCCTCTCACTGCTGTGGCCTCTCCCGTTGCGGAGCACAGGCTCCGGACGCGCAGGCTCAGCGGCCATGGCTCACGGGCCCAGCCGCTCTGCGGCATGTGGGATCTTCCCGGACCGGGGCACGAACCCGTATCCCTGCATCGGCAGGTGGACTCTCAACCACTGCACCACCAGGGAAGCCCGGTAGGTGCTTTTTACTTAGCTCAAGGGGCAGGAGAAAACTGAGTGAATCTCTGTATGTGGGCTTTTACCTAATGTCCCTTACGTTCTCATTGTTTATTTTGCAGAAGAGCATTACACTGAGAAACAAGAGGAACCATCAGTGATAATGCCTGGGGTATGGAAGAAACTGGTGAGAAAGGCCACCATCCACCTCACCATCACCATCACCACTTCTACCACCATCACTACTGTCACCATCACTACCGTCACCATCACCACTATCATCTCCATCATCACCACCACCGCTTCCACCAACACCACCCCCCACCCAGTAAGGAAGCATAATTTCTTTGGGGTGAACTTGTATATATAAAGCTCTCTTCCTCTCAATCCAAACCAATTAAACTATAGACTTCAACTTTTCTATTTTGCAAGAATTCCTTCTTATCCTCAAACTAAAGCCCTGACATACCAAAGGGAAAATGAAAAGGAGAGCTTCTTTTGTGAAATGTGCCCTGGCACTGGGATTGATAGTTGGAAGAAGCCAAGATAACACAGCCAGCAAGGACCTTCTCTGACAGATGGACTTGGGGAAAGTCATACAAGATTTTCTACTAACATACCTGCATGCAGAGACAAAACACTTAAAACTTTTAGCCTCACATAGAAATCAACATGCAAAGACCTCTTTTGAAAGAGATACGAAGGCAATGGATCCAAGGATCCAATGAAGCTTTCATATCAAAGGCTGATTCCCACGAACTGGCTTCCTGAGACTGGATTGAAAGGTTGTTTTGTTTTTGTTTTTGTTTTTTTAGGCTCAACAAGAGAAAGGAATACAAACATATCGCATACATGTAGTACTTAGTTGTTACTGCATGCGCATGGGGGAGTGAGAGGAAAACGGAGACCTTTCTACTACTTATTTACCATCTCCATCCCTCCCCCCACCCCCTCCAGGACAGCCCGTGTGTCTGATAATTCCACATTTATATGTGATCACATCCTAATGTACTACCCTCACATGCTTAATACCAGGAAATCCATTACTAACACACTGGTAATTGGTTCACATTACCAAACCATACAAAACCAGAAGTGACTGGAACAGAGGTCTGAAATACCATCAGGATGCACCCTGTCTCTCACCCTGTCTCTCACCTCTGTTTCTCTCAGCTGGTGTCTGTTTTGCTCTTCCAAACCCACTTTCCCCACGCCACTGGCTGTGAGGACTGAAAGCGTTAGAATCACACTCGTGGCCTCAGGAGCAGAGGGGAAAGGCTCTTCCTTTCTCCCCAGACCAGCTTCAGTTTGGAAAAAAAAAATCCTAGGGGAAGGACTCGAACTGCCTTAGCTTGAATCATGGGCATATTTCTGCATCAATCCCTGGGGGCAGAGGTGGGCCACAATAACTGGCCCAGCTCATGGCAGATGCCCATCCCTCAGCCCGTGATTGTGGCCAGAGAGGTGATGTCCTACAAGCACAAAGCTGCTCAAATTTGAGCCTCATGGCTGTGTCAGGCAGAGGTGGAGGGGAGGATAGTTTGGTCCCCCCCAAAGAAGAATAAGTAGAATAGCTGTAGTTGCTAGGGCAATCATATATGAGTTACACAGCCACTTCAATTGGAGCCTACTATGGAAGTGATCTGAAAAATCCATAGAGTGATATAACTCAGCTGTGCAAATATTATTATTATGAAAAATACTTATTTTGGGCCCTGAAGACCTTGCCAATTCCAGAAACAGTTGTGGCAGAGATGTTGATAAGCTCTACTATAAAAGTAAAAACGAATCAAATCGCGGGGGAAGGAAGATGTTTATAATACAGATTCCTGGTCCCATCCCCAGAGATTCTGTTATATTTGGTGCCTAGGAATATATATTTTTAAAGCCCCTTCCCCAGGGTAATTTGGACATATCAGGTTCACAGAGCATACTTTGAGAAACACTGGTCCAGAATCTTATTTGACACCAAAACCCAAGATGAGCTGCATGGCCAGGTTCTAAGGAGAGTGCAAGCAGGCACAGCAGGAACGTTCCATCCTTTACCAGCTATGAGTCTTTTTCTGCTGTTTCAGTTGCAGGTTGAAGAAACCACCTTCTCTTTCCCAATACTTTAATTCTAAAGTCTTTTCATCAGTCTCAAAACCCCAGGCATCTAGCTCCCAGCTAACCTACTGTCCCTTGCCTTCCTCCTGAGAGTGGATAGATGGCATTCTATCCCGTTTTCCTTCAGGGCTGAAGTCTCATTCCCCTTCCCCCTGCCCAGATGCTGAGGTACATCGGGAGAAGGCTCTCAGCTGGGTCCCTTTCTGGGAACTACCCTTACATTATACCTTGACTAAGGTCACATCCTCTGGCAGCAGCCTGCACCCATTGCCAGGTGGGTGATGGGTCACATCCATCACAGAAGTGGAGAGGGTAGTTTTAGGGGATTCTTGGTCACATCCCCTAAAGTTAAGAGGGCGCACCCAAACACCCATGCAAGATACATAATCTGTTCACAAGTAAAAAGCACGTCCATGGAGAGGTGGAGGCAATCTCTCTCTGCCTTCCGGGTTCCCAACAGTAGCAAGTAGTCTACACCCCTAGCGTGGACATTCCTGAAGTCCCCTAGATGAGCCCCACAGGATTCCTGAGCATCTCTAGAATAGTATTCAGAGCTCATACCCAGGGCTGGACTCCTGGGCGGCGGGCCTGCTTTGGTTCCTTGGGCGTGGTGGGTGCAGGCACCAAAGCAACTCAAATATCCAGGGAAGAAGGAAGGACCAGAAAAGAAAACTTTCAGGCACCTTCTCAATGGTGGTATAAACAGGGCAACTCTGAAGGGCTATCCTAGCTCCAGAGCTGTCTACGGGATTAGCTGGGACTCGGTGATAACTACAGCCATCCTTACAGTTTAATTCTCCATCTGCTCAGCGCTGCTTCTTCCACCGCCCTCCACTCCACCACACGTGTTGATCCTGAGGGCCCTCTGCAATAAACCTCCTCCAAGCAATTTCCATCTCAGAGTCTGTTTCCCTGGGACCCTGAACTAGAACCCACTCCAACCCAAGTACCCCATCCTCCAAAACGCCGCTCACCTTCCTCTTATCAATAGTTACCTTGTTCCTGTTTTCAAGTAATAAACGAGTTTAGCCACGAAGATGATGGGTTAATCTAGGAAACTACAAGTAATAAATGTGCAGTTCAGAAGAGCTTTCTGGAGAGACAGAGAGATTGCAGGGATGGACTTGCTGGGAAGAAAATGTGATACAAGGCAGTCAAATCACCTCAAAGTTTAGGTCCTATCCATGTGTGAGCAGCCACTCTCCTAGGAGACCACAGGAGGCAGCACAGGCCCAGGAGTGAGTGAGTGAGTGAGTGAGTGAGTGAGTGTGTGCGTGAGAGTGTGTGCTTGGCGGGGGGGCGGGGGGGGGCGGGTAAAGGCTGGGAGCTTGTCGTTTCCTGGAAAGGACAGGGAGGGAGAGGGCCTCGGGAACTGAGGACAGGCCAAGAACAAACTAACTCAGCTCTGAGAGGAACTGTGATGTACAGATGGAACATTAGCAAGGATTCTGGAGCCCTGGGGTCTAGTAGTGACTCTGCCAGTTCTAGCAGTGTGCAAGGACCTCCATTTCTCTACCTGTGAAATGGGAACAATAACGACTGCCCAATTTCTCTCTCCCGGAATTCTCATGACAGTTAAGTGAGATAATGCACCCAGTCCTCATGGAGCAGCTCCTCTGCCCCTGGCCCTACATGCTCCACACCCCTGAACCCCAGTCTCTTCCTGTCACTCCCCAAAACCACCACGGGGAGCAGGGACCCAGTACTTTCCAAAGTGCTTTCTTTTTTTTTTTTTTTTTTTTTTCGGTACGCGGGCCTCATCACTGTTGTGGCCTCTCCCATTGCGGAGCACAGGCTCCGGACGCACAGGCTCAGCGGCCATGGCTCACGGGCCCAGCCGCTCCGCGGCATGTGGGATCTTCCCTGACCGGGGCACGAACCCGTGTCCCCTGCATTGGCAGGCGGACTCTCAACCACTGCTCCACCAGGGAAGCCCAAAAGTACTTTCTTAATAATAGTCATGCTGTCTATTGAGCACTTACGGGGTACACTTTCTGCTAAAGGCTTCCATGACAGAGCAGGGAGCAAAGGGCCCCAACCCTGGAGAGTGTTTTCTCCATTTTCTAGAGAAGGAATGTGAGAATCAGAAAGTTTATCAACTTTCCCAGAGTCACACATCTAGTAAGAGAGGGGGTTAGGGTCTGAGCCAGCTCCATCTGCTACCAGAGCTCTTTACCACCAGGCAAAACTGTCTGGAAAAAAAAAAAAAAAAGGATGATCCAGGTGACTCCTCACAGTTCCCCTTAACCGTGGCATTTTAGGAGAAAAGTTCTGAGTAGCTAATGGAATTGGGTTTTCTCTAGGTTTGGAGAAAGGGTTAAAAAATGCGGGATCCTGTCCAAAACACACTAGTAACTTTTCCCTTTTGTTGCATTCCAAACACACATGTACTTCCCGCCTGCTGCAGGGGTTGTAACATCCTTGCAGAGGCTGAGGCTTATGACCTATCATCACCTTCAAGATCAGCCTGGAAAGCAAGAAAAATATTATGTGAGAGGTTTTTCTCTCTTAAAGCCAGTCTTAGGGAACCAGTCATTTTCAAAGAAAAAGTAAGATTGTTGAAGGCCAATACACAGTGGGTTTATTTTAGCCCTATGTGATGCAATCATAATAATAATAATAATAATGTATTTTTTTAAAGTGTTGCTTAAGAAAAGCCTGAGAATTGGGAGTCGGTTGGCTTGGGTTTAACAGCTGGTATGCAGCAAAACAGCCAGATATAGTTCTTTGGGGGAAAAGAAATCTTAAAAGAAAAGCAAAGATAAAAAAAAAAAACCTCCCTAGGTTTGGGAAAGGGCAATAAAGCATATGAAGGTGTGTGGTACCATGCCAAAAGCAAAAGAATATTTCACTAAAACCACAACCCCAGTCATATGTTATTACTTATGCTATGGTTGACAATGACTGGCACAGGGCATGAAATAATAATGTCTGGTGGATTTGGCATCGCTGTATGTTAACAGGAAACCATGTTCTTTTGATTCCGTTGATTGGTTTCCTGCTGAAGGCCATCCATGACAGAGCAGGGAGTATACAAGACTATTGTCCAATTTCCATTTTTCCCAGTGCCTCTTGCTTCTGGCAGGGGAAACTGGCAGCCTTCATTTGACATGATCAGGCCCCAGCCTTGCAATAATGCATGCGAGACTGGTTGTAAATGTTGCATTTAGCAGATTGGTTAGGAAGGAAGAAATCATTGAAATGCAGAAGCATACACATGTTCAAACAAGCACAGATGAAGCACCATTTGTTCCATGGCAAATGCATAGACTCCATTCATTCCCTGCCATCAACATCAAGGGGCCATGTCACAATGTAACAGAAGATCTGCCTCCCACAGAGACATGGAAATGTTTCAAAGGGATAGACCACCATGAGGGAGAAGCATGAGAATAGGTGGGGTTTGGCTAAGCCTGGATCTCCTTCCTCCATGATTTCTAAGCCAGATCATCTGAAAAGTCACTGAAACCTTGGTCGAGCGCAGCATGGTTGGGCCTAAGCCTGAGAAAACCTTTGTTGATTAGTCAGCATCATCTGCCAGGCCACATCCATGTGCATTCTCTGTGTTCTAGTAACATCATGGATAGAATTTTATGTTTGTTGGATATCATGCCTATTTTTCATTGATTTGATTTCAGGATGGGATTGGGAGCAATTTTTGTTTGGGCTTTCTGTTATTTTAATAGCATGTCTGTAATAAAGTAATTCTCTTTAAAATGATGAAGGAAGAGAATTCATGTTAATAATGGGCTTCAGTTGGACCCTGGTAAGGCAACATGCCAGCTACCAGGACATCTCCATCCCAAGCATCCCTCTCTGCCCCTCATCAACCACCTGGCCGCCAGCCGGGATGGGGATTCTCTCCGCTTTAACCAGAGACATGATGAGCTCTGGAGGCTCATCACGACCGTCTCTTGTAACTCTGTTCACTGACCTGGGCCATTAACACATCAAGTGCTCCGTCTTCTGTTTCAAGCCATAGTAATAGTAACAGCAACAATAAGAATTTATTTCACTTCCCGGTAAGAAATCATAGGTCACACAACATATACAGGAGTAAATTACAAGAATTTAGTCAGTCACAGATTCTGCTGGGTGTAGCTTAATTCATACCTTTGGACTGCCCCCCAGCTAAGAGATCCGACTTAGTCCCTGATCTATGAAACCCAAATCCTTTTGGCCGAAGCTGTAAGTACATCTCCATCCGCCCTGAGTACACATGCGCACATCATGCACACATCATGCACACATGCATGTTCACACGCATCCACCCAGGCAGAGTTCTAGGTCAAAACCAAACCCACGGCAGCCATCAGAGTTCTGATCTGGCCACTCCCTCGACTGACCTTGATGGGTGGCCTGGGGACACTAAGGGTGGATAGGGCCAGATGAACAGAAAGAGGAGATGAGACCACACCAACAGGATGAAGCTTCTTGGGAACGTACAGGAGCAGAAGGGAGACCCGAGCCGGCGCTCTCTTGTCTACTGGGGGTGGAGGTGGGGGGGGAGTGAGGGCAGAACCTTAAGGAGGGAGCCACCTGGAGGACAGAGATGAAGAAGAGAGTTGCTGGGGAGAGCTAGGTGGGGCTGCGCCTTCATTGCCTCTGGACGCTAGGAGCCAGCGCTGGGGCCGTTCCAGCTCTCGTTTTCTTAGTATTACTCACACGTCCCGCTTAAGCCTCGGTCAGCCTTTAGCTGAAACCTGCATGCTGCTGCCCCTCTCCTTCCATCTTTCTTTTACTCTCCCCTCCGCGCCCCCTTCGCTCTCTGCTTGTTGTCATATTCTGTGCTCTGCCTTTCATAAAGACTGCTGCAAGCTGTGTGTCCGGGATGGAGGGGTGTGCAGCGGTCCCTGGAGGTCAGTTGGGAGGACAGATGCAGAAGGATGGGTCGGAGGGTAGGGTCCAGGGAGCAGCCAGACGGCCAGGGGTGTGGGGAGGGGGTGGGGGGCGTGCGTGAGCTCTGCCCTGGGTTTAGCGAATGCAAGGCACCCGTGAAGCAACACTGGCAGCCAGACAGCCGTCCAGTCCTTCCTTCAGGTGCTCCCAGCCTCCCTCAGCCAGGGTCACTCAGGTCGCAGGAAGTATCTTAATCCTTCGCTGTCTGGCTTCTTTAAGGTTCTGTGAGTTGCTGGGCTCCTGGCCGCTCACTGCAGCCCCTGCCTTTGGTTGCTTCCCAGTCTTCTCTGGTACCCACCCTCTGCCTAAGCCTGCCTGTCCCATCCATGACTGAGAACCCTTCCCTGGGTCTCCCGATGTTCCATTCTCCGTCCACCCAGCCAGCGGGACTGCCTACCTCTCCAGAGCCAGTTAACGGCAAGTCTGGATGGGACCCCGGCTCTCTGGATCCTGGTCTTTCGCTCTCTCCGTTTCTTAGTATCGCCTCCCTTTACCGCCCAAACTGCCGCTTGGTGGCTACGAATGGTCATTTTGTAGGAAATAGCCTCAGAACCATTCATCTAAGTCAAGCAGAAGTGAAGCTAATTTACTGCAAAGTGTCTTCTGTTTGTTTGGTTTGGTTTGGGTTTTCTGCTGGTGGTTTGGAATCCTACTGGACTTGGGACATTGCTTTTCCTGTCTCCAGATATACAATGATTTAACTGAGATTTACATTAAGAAAGCTCGTAACCTCAGATGAGGCTTCAAACACACATAATAAGGAGGATTGAAGAGTTCAAGGGGCCCCTTTGAAATCCCAGTCAGCTCCAAACCCCTGCTGGTTCTTCCAGGGATGGGATCCCAGGTATGGGGCTGGGCATCTACAGGAGCCCAGACTCCAGACAAACCTTTGAACAGCTGAAGCACAGCACCCTTGACAGGGCCTTTCCTACCCCCTCCCCTCACGCAAAGTGCACACACTTGCAGCATCCTGGAGGGACATTCTGAATGCATTTCTGTTAATTAGTCAAAAGGGCAGGATTGAAAGATGCTGTTTTATTCGCTTTGTTGTGTTTCTCTTCCACTGAGGTCAACAACACCAGGCAGACTTTGTGTTGTCTCAGTGCCCAGAACAGAATCTGGAACATCAAAGGCACTCAGCAAGTATTTATGAAATAAAGGGGTGAATGATGGCTCCATCTCTTACATTCTGAATTTCTGTAATCACGATAAGAGACAAAGGCCAGAGTCCATCTGTGCTGCCCCCATCCTTTCGTCACCAGAGAGAGACCCCCAATTCTACCAATTCCACTGGGAGATGATTCCTACCTCCTCAACGTCCTTCCTTTCCTGGCTTGTTTTTCTTTCCATTCTTGCATGTCCCCAGCTCTCCTGCTAGTAACACATGTGACCCTGTTTCCTCTGATGTTTCCAAACTACCATCCATGCCATTTTCCCTTCAGTTTGTATCTGGTGAAAAAAAAAAAAATTCCTCCCAGAAATGTGACTCAGAGATAATCAACATAAATGTCATGCAAGGCCATGGGGAATTTCTCAGCCATGAGTCACATCCCTTCTGCTGAGAACCTGGGTTTTAGTCAAGGCAGAAAGTTTGAAAACCAAGCCCCGGAGACACCCCCTTCCTCCTCAGCCCCATGCCCATTGGCTGCAGGAGTCTCTCCTTGTCACTCCCATTGCTGCCCTTGGCCACATCAGGTGAAGCCTCGGGCTCCCTTCCTTTCCCAGCCAGCGGTCGTGGCTTCCCGGCAGGAAGGCCAGCTGCTCCTCCTCTCCACCAGCTGTGGTTGCCGCTGCCCACAGAGGACAGGGAGGCATAACCCAGTGCGGGCTCAGGGCCAGGGCACCGCAGATCCCCACTCCAGCTGGAAACAGGACGTGACAGACACAGGTTGGGAAGGAGCAGTGGCCACTGAATTCAAAGGCTGCGTTCATAAAGTTAAAAAATAATTTTTTTCCAGAGTTTAGATTGCTCTACTTTCCTTATTCTTTTTCTTTTTCTCTCAAATTTGTAGAATAGGTCCCAACACATGAATCTGAAACAAGAAGGAAAGGAAGGAAGGAAGGAAGGGAGGGAGGGAGGAAAGGAGGGAAGGAGAGAGGGAGGGAGGGAGGGAGGAAGGGAAGGGGGAGGAAGGGAGGGAGGAAGGAAGGAAGGAAGGGAGGGAGGAAGGGAAGGGTAAGGGAGGGAGGGAAGGGAGGAAGGAAGGGAGGGAGGAAGGGAAGGGGAAGGGAGGGAGGGAGGGAGGGAGGAAAGGGGGAGGGAGGGAAGAAGGGAGGGAGGGAGGGAGAGAGGGAGGGAGGGAGGAAGGAAAGAAGGGAAGGAAGAAGGGAGGAAGGAAGGGAAGGGGGAGGGAGGGAGGGAGGAAGGAAGGAAATATAAAGGTCATCAGAACACACAGGAAGGTGACATCCAGGCATATGCTATCTAAATAGAAGGGAACTAAGACTGCACTCACACGTGAAAGGCAGTGACAAGTTGAGAAATTGTTTTCCAGGTCATGGGAAGGTCACTGACAAGTTTCCTGGTCTCCAGTAAGTAGAAAAACGATTGAGGCTTGACTAATATTGCGTGGACAACCTTGAACAGGAGAAGCAGGACAGCACGGGGTGAAGTGCACAGGCTGGGAGCCAGGTACTTCCTGGGTTCAAATTGTAAGAAGCACATAAAAGAAACCACATGAAAAGAATGATCCTGCCACATGAATAGGCCTTCCACAAGTAACTGGTGGAATGAATGAATGAACCGGTAAGTACTCCTCAGGCTCCTGGGGCACAGGGAGGTGCTCACGTAATAGCAGCAGAGGCGGCGGCGGCAGCAGCAGTGATCTCCCCCGAGCTCATTGTTGAAAACCATGGGTATCCCTTTCTGACACTGAGCTGGGGTTTAACCGAGAGCAGTCAGGACACCAGAGGGCAAGAGGAAGAGGACGCTCAGCTACACCCAGAGCATCTCTTCCCCCGGAGAGCAAGGCTGGTGACGGCCCCATCACAATGGTACTGACAGGGACAGCGAAGGGGCACTGTCTTCAGAAAGGGCAATGTCTAAACGGGTGCAAACCGAGTCAGAACCCCTCCAAAGACCCCAAAGGGGTCTTTGTTCTGCCTGGGGACTTTCTTGGCTAGCACTCATGGGTCGAAGGAGCTATCTCCTTTATCCTGTTTCTGCATCACTGCTCACTACCGGCAGAACCTCCCATGTCAAGAGCAAACCTTAAAATTTAGGGTGCCTTCTATCTGAAGTTGGTTAATTTATAAGTCAAAATGTGGCAGCAAGTTTCCCAGAGCTGGGAGAGAATCTGAACATTATCCAGGCTACCCTGCATTAGCCAAGACCCTGTATTACTCGAAAACCCCATCTCAAACTACTTTAAGCCAAAGAAGAAAATTTCCTGGCTCACAAAACCAAACTTCCAGAAGGCAGAGGTAGAATTGGCTTTAGGAACTGGTAGGACCAGGAACTTAAAAAATGGTCAGAACTCATATCTTAACTTCTGGCAGTTCCAGGCTCCTATCCAAGCTCTGAGATGTTCCAGCTTCAGTTTTTTCATCTGTATAATTGGAATATTAACTTTCCTGTCTACCTCACATCATTATTATAGTGATCAAGTGAGCAAATACATGAGCAGAGGTACCATATATAGTCTGGGATAACACTTGTTTTGAAAATGCAAATTTATTCCAGTTAGGTTAATATATTATGGGATAATTTGAGCATAATGCAGATTTCTCACAGGCAATTTTTGTCTATGAGAAGAACTAGGTTAACATAGAAAACTGCACCCAGCTGAACTGAGTCTTGTAGGAATTCACAAGACGCACACAGGCACACACTTCACACATCTACCCCGAACTTGAAGCTGTGTTGTCCTACCCACCCTACTCATCCTAACCAAGTGTGTTCTCCTCCAAGGTTGTGTTTTGCTATTCTTTCACAGTTGTGAGCTTTTCTATATTTGAAAAGAAAAAAAAAAAAAAACTCATTCAACACTTGAAATATATCTGAGAATCTTGGTTCAAAAACACCAAACAGGTCATGAGAAAGCAAAGCATAGTGTATTGAGGAGAAGCTTGAAGTGAGAAAGCATTTTTAAAGAATCAAGAAAACACATGACATTTCCCAAACAATAGGCATAAAAGAATCTGCAATGCCGTGATGAGAAAAGAAACATCTATGGATGGCACTCTAAGTGCTGAGAAATCGGTAAGAATAAGAACTGAAGAAATGGAAGAGGTGGAAAGATGAGCACTGTTGAGACTGAAAACCAAAGGGTGAAAAATGGGGGACGACCTTTCTCACAAAGAGAACACACTATTTGTATACAAAGATCTTCATGGAAAATGCCATATTCTGCAGAGGTGGTACCTTCCAGTACTACGAGTGGCTAGTTGGGTGGTTTCAAACATTGCTACAATTTCCCAACCTTCAGCTGTTGGACTAAGCGCCAAGTGCAGATGAGAAAGCTGTGAAAGACTTTCCAGCAGAGACACAGAAGTTAACTGAAAAAGACCATACATGGATTCAAATTTTCAATTTTGATGAAGATGGTATCTATTATCCCATAGTATAAATGCATACTTCAAAGGGCCTATATTTCAAAGACAGACAAACAAGCTCCAGGATTTTAGGCCTGCAAATTGCGATGACCATCCTTCTATCACTTTATAATAACTCGCAAGCTGCAAAGCCCACTTCCACAGAAAACTTCAGGTCCTTTTCAATATAAAGTACCATATTTATTGTAGTATTTATATATTTCTCAATCATTTAACATGTATGCGACAGTGCCACCATTTTTATTAGATTCCTATCTCTTTTTTTTAATGTCACTGACAAAGTTTTTAGGCATTGTACCTTTGGCTGCATTTTCGCTAAGTCCTGCAGTTTTTATTGTGTGACTTCGCATAGTGAGGTGAGTTTTAGGCATGCATGTGTTGTGGTATAGCAAAACTGACTGTGCTGTAATGAAATATATAAATGTATTGGGATGTTACTATCTGGATCTTTTAATTCCCACTCAACCATTGTTTGGCTACTACAGGCTATAGGTGTGAACCCCTAAGTTAAACCTGTCTCTCCCATCTTGGACCCCAGGACCAGAACCACCCAAGATCCACTTCATTCCTTGAGGTCTTCAGGGCTGAATCAAACGTCTTGACAACCTTACACTGTGCAGCTTCTTTTTGAAGGACTCTCCAGAAATACCATTTGTCCTCCGGCGGCATGTTCTTTCATCTCTGACTCCATCAATCTTATTCTTTCTTTCTGAGGCTACCTGCTAGAAGTGTTGTATGTCCTATTATTTGCTATTATTTGCTTTCCATTGAACAAGCACCTCTTCACCTTCTCCATTATCAAGCAGTGCTGGCTGAGCCGTCAGGACTGAATAAAAGCTAGCGCCCTTCCTGGGTGATCAAGGGAGCAGCCCTTGAAAGCTAGCATAGTGCTTATGTGACACAGACACACATTTTCAGAAAGAGCCTGGGTTATGGGCTGGGCATCCTCCAGACTGTCCTTGGCCTATACAGAAAGGCTTGGCTCTTCTGCAGGGCTCTGCAAACCTGTCTCTGCAAAAACAACTGAGACCAGCCCTGCAGGAGGTGAGGAGAACGGGATGGAAATCAGACCCATAGCCACCTAGAAAACCACATTTCAACCACTGCCATTTGTGAAACGCTTTTCCTGGGGAATTTTATTATTCTTTCCTGACTACCTAACACATGTCAGTGTTTGGAGAGTTAAGGAAATCCCCCACTGCGTAAGCTTTATTTTACTTTAAAAAGTGAGTTTCTAGCCCTTCCTGTTTCTAAACTCCAGTAGCTTTGTCTACATAAGAATGCCACTGTGCAGCTCAGCTAAGACAACCCCAGAATGAAAGGCGTAAATTATGTCACTCCAATGAGGCAGAAACTTCAAAATTGTTTTAGTACGAAAGGCGGAGATCAATAGAATCCTTCTGAAATCTGACTTGCTTTAATCCCTTAGTTCAGCTGAGTTGCGTGTGGTTTTCAAGGGGATAACATTGAACTTGACTAGCAATTAGGAGAATTGCTCTTGATTCAGAATTCATCTCCTGACCTCTTGACATGTGGATACTTCAGTTCTAACTCACAGACCACAATAACGTAATACCAAACTGTATCTACCGCCAAAGTGAAAAAGGTAGCATTTACAGCCTGAAGGAAGGCTGCGTGTTAGGAAGGGTGTTTGTGCAGAAACATTTGAATTAGAAGTTCATTGCTTTTAAAGCAAGGTCAGACATCTACACTGAAGGTCAGGGATTTGCCTGGGAACATCCCTGCTTGGAAAGGAGGTAGAGTCTGTAGTGCCAGGTTGCGTGGGTTTGATTCTTGGCTCTGCCTTCGATGAGTTGCCTGACCTTCAGGAAGTCACTTTCTGTTCTTTATTTCCTTAAGTGTAATACAAGCATCATAGGAACACCTGACTGATAGGTTATTTTTAAAATTCATTGCAGAGTTCATGGAAAACCCAGGTACATAGTAAGCACTCAATAAATGTTTGCTATTTTTAACCATCTCAAACTACCTTGTGAACAGTTTAGAATAACATGTCATTTTATTCAACCGTAGACACGGGGTTATTTGTTTAAAAGGTGTAAATTCTCCTAATAATAATACCTTTCTCATAAAGTTATAGTAAAGATGAAAGGAGTTAATACATGTAAGGTACCTGGTACATAGTGAGCACTCAATAAATATTACATGTTTTGACCATCTCAAACTGTATGTGACTAGCTCTAGGATAATATTTGAAGAACACTCAAAAATATTTGTTCTGATTTTATAAAAGGTGTAGCCCTAGGTCCTTTCTGCCTATTTGGGTCCAAATCCAGGTTTCAGTTCTGATAAATGGCTTATTTTCAACCCTGAGTTCACAAGGTTGTACTTGCAGCAATCACAGCCGAATGTTGGTTGTTTATGTTGAAATCTATAGAAATCTATAGAAAATACCCCAATTCCCCTAAGAATCTGCTGGAGCCCACTCCTCCCAGCTTGCCAGAGCTAGTTTTGCACATTTCTTCCCAACTCCTCTGCCAGGGACTCCTTGTTCAGGTTGGGAGCCTAAAATTAGTGAGTTTACACCATGCAAATTGGCCCATGCCACAAACTAGAGATTTATCTTCTGGACAGCCATTCGTGAAACATTTACTAGTCCATGCTGCAGGGTGGTGCCAGAGACTTTGTTCCCTCTTGTCTGAATGCTCTTTCCAGGGATCCTCCACAGGCTAGGGACCATCTGCCACCTCTGCTGCTAGCTTCCCTGTGGGGGGCCTGTAACCATCTGGCCCTCTGCAGAGCTGTGGTCCTCCTGACGGGCTGCCTGCCTTTTCCCCAGGAGAGGAAGAGGCAAGCTGACTCTTTCCCTCCTGCCATTCTGTCCCCTCAGTCACCACGAGACTAACACACAAGCTGCAAGGACACAGGCAAATATCTACCAATGGGTTAATACACTTTTAGAAAGAAATTATAGTATAAGAGGGACAAAGGCTGAAGTTGAAGTCAATTTGGACTTTATGGATTCAGAGCCCATCCCCAGAGAGATCCCCTGCCCTGGGAAAACTCTACACCTACTCCTACCCATGGGGAGAGGTCTCACTCTCAGAATGCTTACAGAGAGCTGCAGTTTGAAGGAATCCCTCCCCAGTCACCTTCAGCAGAGTGGACACGAATGCTGATTGCCACCTCTAAGCGTGGGGGGCAATGGAGACGTGAAAGCATATCTGTAATGTCATGGATGAGGGTGGGAGTGAATCCCTGAACTCAGGTTTACTTTGCAACATTCCCACCGGTGAAAGAGATACAGGACTGCCAATTTGAGACTCATTGACTTCTTAAAGTAAGTACCTCTCCAGAAGACAAATATTAACTTTTCTCAGAAACACTACAATCTAAACCAGTGGTTCTCAACTCTGGTTGTACATTAGAATCACACACACACACACACACAAAAAAACACTGATGCCTGGGCTTCCCCCAGAGTTGGGTTTGGGCCCAGCCATTGTTATTTTTTAAGACTTACCAGGTGAATCTAATGTGCAGACAGATTTGGAAACGACTGGTCTAAAACCACAGAAAAGAATAACAGTTTCTTCACCAGCAGGCTTGGCCTAGGTGCAGTGGGCCTCTATCCTTATGTCAAGGTGCTCTCTTGATAACCAGGGCAAAGATGTGGTCTTGATTAAATTCTTTTAATTCAGCAGTCCCCCTCTGATTGGAGTGGGAGCGAGGGGAAGGGAAAGATTACCAGTTCTACCAACATGCAGTTTACTTAGTCATTAATCTTTCTATTTTTCCTAGTGATTCAGACATGAACTCAAACTTTTTAACTGCAAAAAGGTAGCACAGCTGATCAACTTGAGTTTTCTCTCTTTTTTCCAGTCTTTTCTCCCTTTGAGGCCCTACTCATCACAGTTACAAAGAGAACCAGGAGCACAACATTGTAAATCAACTATACTTCAATTAAAGAAGAAAAACCAAAGAGAACCAGGAGAAAAGAGTGGAAAAACCCCTGAAGATCTGGTTAATTGACAACTTGAATCATTGCCATGGTTACAGTAACTGTCCTTCGCCAGTATGCACCTGCCCTTGGCTGGACAGATGGAGAGTTTTCAAAACTACTAACACCCGTCTCAGAAAATGAAGTATCATTGGCCCAAGGCACCCCAAACAGCATTTTCCCCATCCTCATTCCATTGACAAGTGCCTCTGGAAATTTCTGTAACCGTTCATCCCAGACCAGCAGGAATTTCTCCTCCCAAGACCTGGGCCCAGAATTCATTGAGTTCCTCACTGAGTTCATTGGGGTCTCCAGCAGCCTCCATTCCCTTCCATGACCAGCACAGCCCAGATGCCCCACAGTGAGGCTCCCCGGAAACAGAGAGTTGAGTAAGGTGGAAAAATGGGGTTTGTCCCCAAAAGCCAGAATTAGAGTGGAGATACTCTACCGAAATTGCTCAAAGTGGGAAGAGCCAGATAGCCAAACTGGAACAGTCTGGAGAAAGAACAGAATTTGAAGATGGGAACCCTGAGGTCTAGGAGGATCAGTGGAGCTGAAAATGAGAGCTATTTGCTACCTTCATGAATGAGGTCCAGCCACAGTGGGTGCCCTAGCGGAGGGCAGTGGGTTCCTTTCAAAAGGAGGCTTGGGGGCCTGCCCAATATAGACTTGGGCTACTCTCAACAGTCAACAGAATCTCTCATTTCTCTGAAAATTGATTTCATTTCCAGGAAAAAAAGTATGAAAACTTCCCTATCAGTGAGACAGTTGAGGTACAAATACTGAAAGCAGATTCATATTTGTGGAGACAAACCCAAGTGTTTTGTTTCCCATGTAAAATTTAAACAAAACACCAAAACAACAACATTTCTGTTTGGAATGCAGTCTGTTTGAGTTCCCTGAATGTTTTGAATCCAGCCCTAAACCTAAAGTATGTTTGGCTAGTTCTTAATTATTAAAATTTGGGGTAAATTTGAGGGAAATTTTATCCATACGTCTCTGATCCGTTTGCATTCAACTCACCAAAACAATATTTAAATCTTACTTCAAGAAATCTTTACAGAATCAAAAAACAGGAAGTTCTATTTTGCAAGGAGTAAACAACTTTAAACACCAAGCTTTTCTCATTTGGTGGGATTTGTCTAGACCAAGGAGATTAAGTGCATTCTAAACATGGCAAAATACAGCCCTCCTTCTCTACCAGGAGGAAAATTTTAAATATAGGCTTGATTTGCGTACAAAGCTTTGCTCATATCAAACTGGAGTAGAGGCTTGAAAAGCATGAAAAATTTCTGCTTTTTGTGTTGTGGTTTCAATCTCAGTTTCTCATGGGATTCCACGGCACTGGGCCAGTTTTATCATTTTGCTGGACTCAGGTCTCTTGAGGAAGAGAGAGTCCCAGCATATGTCACTCCCATAAAAATATGCTGAAGCATTTTATTCATTGACTACAGTGCCTAAAACTGCAATAATTTATTTTGTCGTGAATTGTAATGATCATGCAAACTGCCCTGATGCATTTAAAGAGAAAGTATATAAAATCCCTAAATGGTTTTCAATGATAGCTAACTCATTAACTTTTTTTTTCTTTAGTTGTTCAGCTTTTCCACTGGGAAAGGATAAATAAATGCTGGCATTGCAAATACCAATGAGTTTAAGTTCACTTTTTGATTGACCAGATGACCATAAATTTTTGAATCCTTAGTCTCTTAGAAACTACACGAAATCCAAGCACAAAAACACTAGACTTAAGTTCAAGAGGTAATGAGTATGACAATATCAGAGGACCAGCCAAAAGGCTGGAAGGAAAGGAAACAAAAAGATGAGTGTGAAGCAACAGATTCTTTATCAAGGGCAACTTTTTAAAGCTCCAACAATGGGTAGGTTCTATTATAATCAAACCCAATACAGTATATTGATTTCATTAATTGCTCCAATTCTTTACCTTTGCCTGCATCTACACAATTTGCCATGCAACTTTCCACTTGTCACTCTGATGTGAAGCCCTATCTATACCTAGACCCTTTATTAAAATACCAGCTTTATAGAGTTATAATTTATATACAATAAAATTCACCTATTTAAAAACGTATAGTCTTATCAGTGTGATTAATATATACAGTTGTATAATCACCACCACAATCAAGATACAGAGCATTTCCATCACTCAAAAAGTACTCAGCCCCTGTGCAGTCAATCTCATTTCACCAACTCCAGCCCCAGGCAATGACTAATCTGGTTTCTGTTACTATAGCTTTGCTTCTTCTGGAATTTCATATCTGTCGAATCAGACAGCATGTAGTCTTCCACATCTGGCTTCTTTCACTTAGCATAATGCTTTTGAGATTCACCATGTTGTTGCATGTATCAGTAGTTCATTTCTTTTTGTTCCTAAGGAGTATTCCACTGTAAGGAAATACTGCACTCTGTTTATCCATTCAACAGTTAATCGATATTTGGATTAATTTCGGATTTCAGCTACTGAAAATGAAGTTTCTATATACATTCATATACATATCTTTGTGTGGACACGTTTTTATTTTTCTAATGTAAATACTAAGAAGTGAATCGTGGGGTCATACGATAAGTGCACATTACATTTTATTAAAAACTGACCAATTGTTTTCCAAAGGATTATACAATTTCACATCTCCCATCGGTAATGGGAAAGAGTTTTCCATTTGCTCCACGTCCTCACCAACACATGGTATTATAAGTATTTTAAATTCCAGTCATTCTAGTGCACATGTAGTGATACCTTATTGTTTTTAATACACATTTCCCTAAAGATGAATAATGTTGAGACTTCTTTCATGTTCTTATTTACCATTTGTAAATCTTCTTTGGCAAACTGTCTGTTCAAATCTTTTGTCCATTTGTTTCTCATTTATTACAGAGTTGTAAGAGTTCTTTAAATATCCTCACTACAAGTCTCTTACGATACGTTTTACAAATATTTTCTCCCAGTCAGTAACTTGCCTCATCATTTTCTTGACAGTGTCTTTTGAAGAGCAACAGTTGATAATTTTGTAGAAGTCCAGTTTACCAATTTTTCTCTTTCAAGATTTTGATTTTTGTATTTTATGTAAGAAATCTTTGCCTCACCCAGTTCAATTTCTTTGCCTGTTTTTTTCTAGAATTTTATAGTTTAGCTCTTACATTTAGGTTTATTATCTACTTAAAATAAATTTTGTATATGATGTGAGATAAGGGTCAACTTTCATTTTATTTCCTTATGGACATCCAGCTGTTTTTTGAAAGGTCTCTCCTTTCTCCATTGAATTACATTGGCACCTTTTTTGAAAAATGATTGACCATGTATGTGTGGGTCTAGGTCTAGAGTCCCTATTTTGCTCTATAATTCTGTCTACCCTTAGTCCAATACCATACTAAATTATGTAGCTTTATAGTAAATCTTGAAATCAGGTAGTATAATTCCTCCACACTTGTTCTCTTTTTCAAAATAGTTTTGACAATTCTAGGTCCTTCACATCTTGATTAAAAATTTTTAAATAACTGTCAATTTCTAAAAAAAATCTCCTGGAATTTCGATTGGGATTATGTTGATTCTATATATTAATTTGGGAAGAACTGAAGTTTTAATATTACTGAGTTTTCTGACCAAATATGTTATCTCTCTCCACTAATTTAAATCTTCTTTCATTTCTCTCAACAGTTTTATGTTTCAATATATGTGTTGCACATATTTTTTAAAATTTATCCCAAAGTATTTCATGTTGTCAGATGCCACTGTAAAAGTCATATTTAAGGGGCTTCCCTGGTGGCGCAGTGGTTAAGGATCCGCCTGCCAGTGCAGGGGACACAGGGTTCGAGCCCTGGTCCGGGAAGATCCCACATGCCGCAGAGCAACTGAGCCCGTGCTCCACAACTACTGAACCTGTGCTCTAGAGCCTGCGAGCCACAACTACTGAGCCTGCGTGCCACAACTACTGAGCCTGCGTGCCACAACTACTGAGCCTGCGTGCCACAACTGAAGCCCGTGCGCCTGGAGCCCATGCTCTGCAACAAGAGAAGCCACCGCAGTGAGAAGCCCGTGCACTGCAACGAAGAGTAGCCCCTGCTCGCTGCAACTAGAGAATGCCTGTGCGCCGCAATGAAGACCCAATGCAGCCAAAAATAAATAAATACCATAAATAAATTTGTTTAAAAAAGTCATATTTAAAAATTTCAATTTCCAATTATCTGTGACTAATAAAGACACAATTGAGTTTTCTTTAATGAATTTGCAGTGCTTCAACCTTGCTAAACTCGTTTATTATTCTTGTAAATCTTTTGGTAGATTCTTTAGGATTTTTCCATGTAGACAATCATGTTGGCTATAAAGAAGGACAGTTTGACTTCCTTTTGTCTAATCTCTATGATTCCCGTTCTTCTAGAATCTGCATTAAAATGCTGAATACAAGTAGTAAGAACGGTAAGAGAGGACATAAGCTTAGGGTAAAATGATTGTGTTTTACCACTAAGTATAATGTTAACTATGGTTTTTTTCACACGTGGCTTTTTATCAGGATAAAGAAATTCCCATCTATTTCTAGTTTGCTGAGCTTTTATCATGAATGAGTGCAAATTTTGTCAAATGCTTTATCTGCATCTATGGAGATGATTATTTAATTTCACTTTTTCACTCTGTTAATATAATGAATTGAGGGTTTTTTTTTTAGTATTAAACCAACACTGCATTCTTGAGATAACCACCACTTGATCATGATGTATTATATATTGATGGATTTTATTTGCCCAAATTCTGCTAAATATTTTGGGGGCTACATTATGAGGGAAGTTGGTCTTTGTTTTCTTTTCTTGCAATGTCTTTGGTTTTGGTATCAGGGTAGAGTTAGCTTCATAAAGCGAGTTAGGAAGTATTCCCAACTGAATTGTAATAGTTACCCCTTAACCCTTAACATTAGGCTCATCAGTGAAGCCATCAATGCCTGCAGTTTTTTGTGAGAAAGATTTTAAGTATAAATTCAATTTCTTTAACAGGTATAGGACTATTCACATTATTATTTATTTTATTTATTTTTTTTTTTTTTGCGGTACGCGGGTCTCTCACTGTTGTGGCCTCTCCCGTTGCGGAGCACAGGCTCTGGACATGCAGTCTCAGCGGCCATGGTTCATGGGCCCAGCCGCTCCACGGCATGTGGGATCTTCCCGGACCAGGGCACGAACCCATGTCCGCTGCATCGGCAGGCGGACTCTCAACCACTGCGCCACCAGGGAAGCCCCACATTATATTTTTAAAGAGTTCTGGTGGTTTGTGTCTTTCAAAGAATTTATCTTATCTAAATTGTTGAATTTATTGGCACAAAATTATTTACAATATTCCTCTATGGTTTTTTTTGGTTTATTGGGGAATAAATGGCATAGAGGAAAACTTGTGCTTTTTAGGTATACTGTTCTATGAATTTTAACAAACTCATGCAGTGATATAACCACCACTACAATCAAGACATAGAACATTTCCATCACCCCCAAAAGTTCCCTCACGCTCCTTTAGAGTCAGTTCTATCCCTCCAGGTCCCTTGCAACCAGTGACCTGATATCCATCTATCCATCTATAGATTTGCTTTCTCTATACTGTCATATATCTGAAATCATATAATACATAGCCTTCTGAATCTGCCTTCTTTCAGCTTAGCATGCTCTGTATGTATCAGTAGTCCATTCCTTCTCATTGCTGAGTAGTATTCCATTGTATGGATGTACCACATTTGGTTATGTATTCACCAGTCAAAAGAGCAACTTGTTTCCAGCTTGTTTCCGGCTTGTTTCCAGCTTTGGCAATTGTGGATAAAGGTACCATAAACATTTTTGCACAGGTTTTTGTGAAGACATATGCTTTCATTTATCTTGGATGAATATCCAGTTTTTCTTCATGTGTTTTGAAGCTTTCTTATTAAGTGCAAACACATTTAGGATTATTATGCCTTTGAATAATTTACTCCTGACTCATTAAGAAATGTCATTCTTTGTCTCTGGTATTATTTCTTCTGTTGTGGACCAATACTGAGTTCACAGAATAGTCTGTTAAAAAAAAAAAATCCCCAGAGGGTTCTGGATGGTCTTTCACTCCAAGGAGTGAATTGAGATCAATTCACTGTTTATCTCAGACTGGAGCTACAAAGCAATGCTTGAATCACCTTCAGGTCAGAGCCTAGCCAAGGAGAAATCCAGTTGGCAAGAAAGCACTGAATTGCCTTGAAATATTTTCAAATATCACAGTCTTGAATCAACTCGAACCAACAGGAAATTAAAATTCATTGAAAACTCCTATGTCAAGACTCACAAACCAGAATGAGTCAAAAATGAGATGATGAAATGTTAGGACTGATTTGTGAGGTTTTGGTTCATGAACTTTTTGGTTACTTCCTGTCTTCCTCTCTCTTCTGTTTTCCTCAGTTTCTTCTAAACTTTTTGCCAATTCAGGTAAATCATGCCTGGCTGTGCCCATGATTTCCACAAACACTGAGGATAGAAAACTGTCCTAATGTCCTTCTGTCATTCCTCCCTCCCTCCTTTATTTTTCTCTTCTCTTGCACCCCCCTTTCTTTCCTCCTTGACATTAAACATTTATTTATCAAGTGCCCACTATACATAAAGTACAATGTGCAGTTGCTCTCAAAATTTTTGATCATGAAAAGGAAACACATTTTTACGTCAAAACCCAGCACCCTCACTCTGTGTGTGTGTGTGTGTGTGTCTCCCCTTCTCTTTCTCTGTCCCTCACCGGATTTGAGGGTGGTACTGTATCTGCTAACAGAATAGTGGACATCAGTGCCAGGACTTGAGCCTCAGTGACTCCAATCCAACTGGTGTGGAGCAGAACTTACACACCATTTTAAAAAGCTGCCCAGGTGATCTTAACATGGAGTCAGGGTTGAGAGGCACTCAACTTAATAGTGTTCAAGGTCTTTGTATCTCCTTTCTTGGGAAACTGAGGTTAAACTATTGAAGGAATTGGTCCCAAGTCACCCAGTGAGCCAAGACTAGAGCCCCAATACTCTGTGTGTATCCACACCCCACTTCTACCTGCCTAAAGAGGCTGAATACACAGGCAGCTCAGTGCCCTCTCCCTGGGCATGGCCGGAGAATGCCTGTCTTCTTTTTCGCTATAGTCTTTAGGCAGCGTATCTACCATTCATATCTCTGCTCTTACTCGTTCTTCACGTTTATACTATCAAGAGCTCACTAATAGCTGGGAAACAACTTTAAAAAGACCCAGACTGTTTCAACTAATCGGCATTAATCACTACCTCTGGTTAAACTGGCTGAGACAAAACCCAGAGCCGGGTTTGTTCTTTTTGTAATTGGTGAGACTCCATGAGGAAGTGCAGGCGATGTGACGTCCAGGCCTGTTCCCTGTGGGGTAGAACCAGGCCGAGAGCAGAGAGGAGATGAGAACACACACATCTCCCTCTGCTGATGTCCAATGACAGGGCCAGCCTGCTGACAGCTGACGTGTCTGGTTCAGACATTGGAGCTCAGGCTGGGGTTTAGATTCCCTGGAACAATCCACGCATAAGGAAAGGAAAACACAAACGTGATTTTCTTTGACACTTTCCCCCAAGTTCCTTTTCCATTATTATTGTTAGAAATTCCAGAAAGAAACATACCGAATTAAGCATTACATACATTCTTCTCTGGAAGAGAATAGGGTGTGTGGGTTTGGGATTTATGATTAAAGTTCTTGTGTACCAAGTTACTTGGTAACCCAGGGAAAGCCAAAGAAACTCCATGCCTCGCTTCTCTAGCTATAAAATATGGTCAACACGTTGACTTCAAAGGCCAGGCTACTCACTCTAGCCTTGCTTGAATTGTCTGGATTGGATGTTGGGATGGTAGAAAAAGGAAGAAGAAGAAGCTGAAGTGAGCTGGAATGCCAGGCAGGGTCCCAGCAGGAGGCAGATGGCACACTCACAAGGGGTGATGGAAGAGAGTTTATGAGGGGACAATTGGCAGGTGTGTGGGTCAACCAACCTGCAAGGGATGATGAAGCACTCAGGGGCTAGGAAGACAGTGCCTTCCCATCCTCAGGCCTGAAAGGACAAGGAGAGGAAGTAGTGCCCGGGAGTCTAGTGAGGCCTGTCACCATAGGAGCTGAGGTCTTCAGTGGAGGGGTGTAGCCACTGCCAACCCACAGCCCAGCAGGGAGGGATGGGGGAGTACACACCCCAGCCTCACTCTCCCCCACGCCGTGATCTCCCACTGTGCTTCCCTTTGGCTGAACCCAGCAGGAAATGAGGGCAAAGGAGCCCAGCTGATGCAATCCATACAGGCCAGCTTCCCAGGACACAGAGCAGGGTGGACAGGGGGAGAGTGGATCCAAGGGGCAAACAGAGAACACTTAGCGGCGCTGGACAAACAGCCTCCGAGTCCGCCCAAAACAGAACAAACCCCAAAATACACATCTACTATATACATACCTCCTTCAATATTGTATCATGACGCATGACTGTTAAACAGGACTATGTACGCAAAAGCACATGATCAACCATAAAGACCTACACATATTCCTATTATTAGTATTATCATTATCATGATTATTCAAAGGGGGCTTAGAAACCCCTTAGTCATTGGATGTCAGGGGCTGAGCAAATGCAACAATTTAGCAACTGTTAGATACAGAGGTTGTTATCAGGCTTCATCCAACCCTGCTCTGCTGCATCTGGCCCCCCTCTGTAACACCAAGTGGCCCCACTGGAAATTCCAACAGCGTAAGCTACAGTCACTCTGCCTGCCCGCTGTTGATTTTCCTCTCTCCTCAACTCCCGCAGGGTGGAATGTCAGCTGAGTGGCAGGGAGCCTGCTCACCAAGGGGTCGGATGATTGCTTTGGAAACCCATCCCTCTACTGGAATTTAATAAAAACCACCCATCAAACGCAGGGTGGGGGTGTTGGCTCTTTAAACGATGCTTTGCTTTAAGGAAAAAAATATTAATCTGTGCCAGTAAAAGAAAGAGGAGAAAGAATCTAGTTATTCAAAGAAGGAAGAAAAAATGTTTTTAATTTAGAACTTTACTAATTTCATTCCCCTGCATCAAACTCTTTGATGGCTATCATTGCTGAGGGAATAAATTTCAAATGCTTTAGCTCTGCCCTCAGCTTTTTCTACCCAAACACTCATTACTCTCCTTCAATTATGTTTCTTCCATCAAGGTGATTGACTCAGAGGACATTTTCTGGGCCATTCCAGGTGTGTTCCCACACACAGCTTTTCCACGCTTCAGACCAGCGGTTCTCAACCTAGGACAATTTGCCTCTTAGGGGACATTCGGTAACATCTGGAGACATTTTTGGTTGTCACAAGTGGGGAGGGGAGGGTTCTACTGGTATCGAGTTGGTAGAGTCCAAGGAAATTGCTAAACATCCTACAATGCACAGGACAGCTTCCCACAACAAAGGGTGGCACAGCCCCAGATTTCAATAGTGCTGAGGTTGGGAATCTGTGCTCAGGACCATGTCTGATGTCCTCCCACTCCCCACATCAAAATACTGCCCATTCATCAATGTCTGGACCTGCACTGTCCAACAGCATAGCCACTTGTCACATGTGGCCACTGAACCCTGGGGATGTGACTAGTCCAAACTCAGATGTATTGTGTCAAACACTCATCAGCTTTTGAAGAGCGAAAAAAGGAACGTTAAATGTTTCATTAATAATTTTCATATTGATTACATGTTGAAATGATAATATTTTTGGATCTTCTGGGTTAAAAAAATATATATTATTCATTTTACCTGTTTAATTTTGCTTTATTAATGTGGCTACTAGAAAATGTTAAATTTATGTGACTGAATACTATTTCTACTAGACCAGGGATTGGCAAACACTTTGTGTAAAGAGCTGGATAGAAATACTTTAGTCTTTGGAGACCACATATGGTCTGCCATGTACTTTCTCCTTCTGCTTGTCCTCCTACAGCTCCTCTTCCTCCTCCTCCAACCTTTCAAAACTATAAAAACCATTCTTAGCTCCAGGGCTGTATAAACAGGGCTTGGCCCTAGATTGAGCCTGTGGGCCACAGCTGGTAGACCCGTGGGGATCAATGAGCTACAGAAGCAATCTTTCCCTCCTTCTCTTTCACAATGAACTTGGACTTCTCCACCTCATTCCTCCTATAATTCTGGTGTCTGCATCTCAGTCCTTTCTAAATCCATGGGTTCCTACAGAGCTGACACCATCTTTCCCGAACACAGATCCTCCAGAGAGACTGGCAGGATGCCTCACCGCAAACATGGTCGGAAGAGGGAGGCAGCTGAGCTGTGGCCATTTCGAAAGATCTCCATGACCTTCCATTTTCCTTTGCTCTACCTGGAGCTGGTGGTAGGAACCTAACTCAGAGTGAGTGTGAGGACTGATGGAATAACAGACAAACAGAACATTCAGAACTTCGTGTGAACACAGCTGTGTTTCTCACTGTTGCTCTTATTTTTATATGAGTAATTACTGTAATTATTAAAAATTAACCATTTAGTGAGTTCTAGAGATGAGACAAATGTGAAAATGATTCCGGTTATTCTTCTTCTTGTTACAATTATGTTTTTAAAACCCAAGTGTTTGTGAATTGAATTATAAACTCTATAGATTTATGGTCTACTGCTTTTAAAAACCTGATTGTTTTTCCAGGGAGTTACACACATGCATGAATGTGTATATGTTGGCAGCTCAGAATTAACACAGTATTTTTTTAGGTTCTGAATTCCTCTCAAATGGGAACGAAGTGTTCTCCTGACCCTTCCTACACTCCATATTACTGTCGACATCTGCAACTAATTGATGATCTATAAGTCAAAACTGTGACCAATGCAAAAAACCTTTAGCCAAGCCTGCCTGGGTTTGGCTGACCCCTCCTAATGTATTTCAGATTAAGACTAAAACCAGCCACCTTTTAACTGTTCAACTGAGGACTGAACAGTAGCAGTGAATATTTATCAAACATCAAATAATCACCTGATCAGATAACATGCTTACCAGTGAAAATCTAATTTAGAGCATTTTAAAAATTTCATCTGTATTTTTAAAACCCAGACCTTTTTGAAAGGTACAGAGAAATGTATTGTCCGCATGCAATTTGACTGATTAAAGTCACCCTTTAAGCCAAAAAATCAAATTATGACCATCTGAATGTCTTTGTAGTAAAGGAATGACACTTTAAGAAGCAACAGGAAGGGGCAACATCGTAGTTTTGGTAAAGAATTTGGGCCCTGAAATAAACAGACCTGAGTTTGTGTCCCGGTTTTGGCATTTTCTAGCTGGGTGACGCTGGGCAGGTTACTCAGCCTCCCTGAGCCTCTGTCCTCATCTGTGAGACAGGCACAATAGAAGCTTCCTTAGGGGAATCCTTTTGAGGATTAAACGTGATATATTTAAAGGGAAGTATCTATTTAAATGGCAAACTCTGTGTTTCAAACATTAGGAACCAAAAGGCTACAAAATGTACCGTCTGAACAAGTAAGAATATCTTTTTTAAATTTAATTATATAAAGGTAATGGACTTGATAGACTATTTGTGTGTTTACTAACTGGCCTACCCTGTGCTCTTTAGGAGAAGGGTTCAACAAATCTCTCTTCTACTCACATTGGCACCGACTACACAGAGTTGCCCATTTGAGAAGCAGCTTGTTGCAAATCAACAACCACATTCCAACTGAGGGCTCATACAGAGCTATTTGCTTTCTTGGCCCAGCATCTTAGTTCTGGGGCCAGTCATCCCAGCTGCCAGTCATGGCTACCTGTTGCCAAATTTCAGTTTCATTCTCTCTGGAAAATGATGGCTTCTCTCTTTGAGATTTCCCCAGGGCAGAGCCAGCCTTTTCCATCATACCAGCCTAACATACTCTCCAAATTTGGTAAAAACTACTCAGCTCTTTCCACAAGATGTGGTAAAGTCATACAAAGAAACAGAAACTTCATTCTAAAATAAAATTTTGTTCATTTTTGATCGACATAATGCAAAAGCGGACTTGAAATGATGGATATTTATGTATTTCTAAAGTATTCATAGCTTGAGAATGATGAGGAAACTTCAGGTTTTTTTCATTGCCATCTCCTGCATGTCTCAGGCTCTGGGGCAGGCATCTGTCTAACTGTAGACATTGCCTACCACCTGAGCTGCTACTTCTTAGCATTCGACTGCTAGCCTACGAAACGAGGCGGCCTGACAGCCTGACATCTCTGCAGATGCAGGGTCCCCAGAGGCAAGGATGCAGGCACAGTGGCCATATTCTCTTCAAAGCGACAAGCTCCAGGGCCGGAAGGTTGGTGTGCATCAGCCTTCCTCCATCTGTGGGCTTCTGAACTGATTCAGAGTGCAGGTAAGTGCACCAACCACAGGCCCACACCCAGGCCTCCAGGCCCCTCTGGCAGCTGCACCACCTCCAACTGAAGACCAGGCCACCAAGGAGTCCTGGACATGATCCTCTGAGGCCACACTTTGGAGGAAAGTTGTCCTCCTACACCTGAAGTCACTGACGGGCTGGGCCAGCCTCTCTTCCGTGATCAGGGCAGGATGCGTCCCTGGGGCAGTCGAGTATGACTGGTGACCAGCACCCTCACCCCTCTGCCAGCCCCAGCGCACCCTGCAGCAGGGGCGGGAAACACAGCTACTGACCAAGTGCCTCCAAGGTGCTTAGGCAAGGGGCTCACGATTTGCGTATATCATCTCATTTAATCCACAACAACAGAATCCTTGGAATTAGGCATTTTTCTCCCTATTTAACAGCTGAGGAAGTCGAAGTTCAAGAAGGTTAAACCATTTGCCTTCACTGGTCCTGCAGACCATAAGTGGCCGAGTCCACCCCAAGGTTGACCAGTACATTCATACTCGGATGGCTACAACAGGCCAGGGCAAGGGGGGAAGGCTCTCAAAATTGTCCCTTGATGGCTGCCAGTGGCAGGGTCACCGTGACTGGGTCTTTGTTCCAATGTGGAATGCACACATGCACACACACACACACACACACACACAAACACACACTATAGGGTGCCAGAGTAATATGGCTGTGAGGTTCTGCTCTGAGCTTCCTAACTCAGAGCACTGGAGTGCTCGGCTTGGCTTGAATTCCTTCTGAGCTGAGAGCTGGCCAGGCCTCAGAAACACAGGGCCGTCCATCACTCAAGTCTCAGGTTTGCTCCTTGGAGAGCCGGAGTTGACCACAACTGCCCTGGCACCGTTCCACTGTGAGCGAGTCACAAAACTGGCATTTAAGTCCGGAGCGGAAAAAACACCCCAAGCTTGTTCGTTTTTTTCTGACAGGTGCTGGAGCCCATGAAAGGTCAGATTCCAGCTCGCAGTCACATCCTGGCTTAGCCGGCTCCAGGCACACAAAGGCCCGTCTGTCTCACCCAAGCACGGGGAGTGGGGACCCAGGCCAAGGGCTTAACATGGCTGCCTGATGGCCCTCGCCTGCTGATCCGGCCCTTCACGGGCATGGGCCTAAATGAAGCATTGGGAAGCCCAGCTGCCGAGGACATGTGAAGCAGGCGAAATGAAGAAGAATGCAGGCTTTTTTCTGATTTGTAATTGTAAGAGATATTAACCCCCCGGCAGCCCATGAATCCATAGCCCACATCCAGCCTGCTGTGGATCATTTGTAAAAGCCCTGGGACGCTGCTATTTTAAGTTCAAAGCCTTGTAGGGCTGCAAAATTGAGTGAGAGCTATCCTTCCAAGCCCAGCAAGGATGTTGGGAAATGAAGGAGTTTGTTCTCTTCCTTGCTGATGCACCAGGGATAGCTTGGCATTGCAGTGTTATTGGAACAGAGGGTGTGTGTTTAAATGCACGTAGCCTCGTGCTTTCAACCAGGAACATTTGTTTTTGCAGCCTTTATGAAAACATCTCCCAACTGACAATGGCTCCAAGGACCCACAGTCCTGGATTTTAAGTTCCTCGTCAGCAGCTGTAGGCCAAGGTTCTTTAACACGTCTAACTTCCTCAAAAGATGGTCACTTTACCAACTCTCCAGGCTTCTCTAGTCATGCGATTCCTTCCCCTCTCCCTCCCCCACCTTCCCCATAACTTTACACCAAACTGTGATGCTGACAGGAAGCCAAAAGTCAGAGTGGCTACTGCACACCACCCCTGTAAAGGAACCTGGAAAATCTTGATCTTATAAGAACTTCATTTGAAAGCTCCTGTCAAATAGCAAGTTCATAGTACCAATAAAATTCTTTTAACCAAGAAAAAAGAGAATAAACCTGCTTATGGAGTAAAAACCAGTTGTTTCAGGATAATTTTTCCCTCCTGGCTGAGAGAATCTCATCCTAACAAGAAACATTCTCAGTAAAATAAGCTGAAGGCTAGAAACTGGGGCCTTGCCTCTTGTCCTAACTGTGTCACAGAGTTATTCTGGGGCAAAATGTGTTCATACTCAGAAAGGGGGAGCCCCAGCTTTCGAACGGGGTGAACAGCAAGACACTAACTCCAGATCTCTTCCTTTGTCCAACCCTCCTCCCCATGTGTCCTTAATATCCCTAAAAGCCCTGTCCCCGCCACACTTGGTTAGTAAGGTTCCATCCCATACACTCAACCAACAGTTTGACTCAAAGAACGTCTGCTAGCAGCCTCTGTGAAAAGCTGAGGTGTCCTTGGGGGCCTGTCCCACAGCCACTCCATAACTGAGTTTCCCCATGTCTCATTGGGGAACAGAAATACTTACAACCCTAATAAGCTTATGGATGGTCACACCTACTATGTGCACACAGTGTGCTAAGCTCTTTTCTGGCATGGTCATATGATTTCCCCACCACTCTATGAAGTAGGTATGATTCATCCCATTTTGTAGAAAAAGAGCCTGAGGCTCAGAGAGGCCCCCTGACATGGTGGAACCAGCATACAAACCCACATAAAGCTGACACAAAAGACTGTGCTCTTAGCTACCATGATGCAATGCCTCTCGTCCTAACTATAGCTCTTAGGAATAAATGATCCCTAGTAATCTTTTAAGAGAATAGTAGAAAATACTTTGGTCAAAATAATTATCAATTACTGGGCTCTCCATACATGCTGGACACAGCTAGGAGCTTTGTGTAAATCTCTTATAACATTCCTGCAGGGTAGCTGACATGTCCCCTATTTGATATGTCAGTGGCTTGATGGACATGAGAGACAGGGCAAAACCCTGAGCTTGATCCTAGAGTAAGAGGACCTTAGCAATGTAGCTGGACTGCGTGCAGTACAAATCTGGCAGCATTCAAACGACTTACTGCTCCATCACTGTTATTTATTATTATCAGAAATAATAACTGGCATTTATTGAGATGGAATGCCACATGCTTTAGGGTTCCCTTCCTGGTGGGTTTGTGTTCCCGCTTTGGGGATGTCAGCATTCCAAAACTGATTCCCCAGACTGCCTGGGGCTCCACACTTACATGTGTGCATGTGTGGGTGCCTGAATGTTTGCACACACACCTGCTATGTGTGTCCGTCACACTGCAGGGAGCTTTTCCTCATTTAAACAGCCAATTAAAACCCACTTTGGCACTTAATGCATGTCACTGCTTCTCGGTACTCAGCTGCCCTCCCAGCAGGCCTTTAATTTGATAAAGAGCTTCTAATAATGACTAACAGAGGCCCAGTAAGTTAATTAAACCTTGTCCTTTATTTTGCTTTCAAGGTGTGCCCTCCTTGTAAAAGGCCCAGGGTCTGTGCTTGCAAATGACTTTAGACAATGTCCCATGCTTCAATGAGAAAAGTATGTCTGTCATGTCCTGGCAAGTTACACTTAAAGTCTCAATTTCAGCATCATGTCAGGCTTTCACAGAGGCCAGAAGCAGATGGAAAAAACCTCTGCACCCAGTTGTATGGAAGCCAGAGTTAGCAATGGAAGATGCATTTCCTCTGAGAGTCTAATGCTGAAAGATGACCTGGCTGTCATATCAAACTCCATTTATCCCATTTCTTTAAAGTAATCTGAGAGTCCAGATGGGTTGTATAAACAGAAGAGGAGGTTCCTGGGAGTTCGCTAGCTTAATGAAGCCCGTATGTTTGACTCATGTAATAAGTATTTAATCATGCTGATGAAATTCATTTAAACCTCAGCCACACACGCTGTTTCCGAAGCCCTGATAATGCCCTACATCACTCGTGCTAGCAGTGCTGGAGCAAGACAGGTGAGACAGAAAGCTGGTGACATTTCACATAGTAAATGGGCTTTGGAGGGTAGTTCAGGGGAGAGATAACGAGCCATGAGAGGCTGACTTGGAGTTCCAGTGCCTCTGAGTCCCTGAAGTTCTGCTCTGCATTCACTCCTGGTGAGGTGCTAAAGGCTGAGCAATAATTCACATGTCCTCTCTGCTAAATTTCTGAGTGGTCAGTGCAGAGAAGATACACCAGTTTGGAAGCTTTCTGCTGCTAGTAACAGAAACCCCAGACCAAAGAGAATCAACAACCTGGAATTTTTTGGAATGTGTAGAACTAGAAGGGCTGATACACAGTGCTGTCAGGCCTAGTTAATTCAGCAGCTTGATCACATCACCAAGGACCTGGTCCTTTCCCTGTCTCTGGTCTGCAATCCATGATGTGTCAGCTGTCCTCAGGTCAGCTGCCTTCACAACCACAAGATGTCTGTCAGTACTGCACTGCAGTGGAATATGGATTACGACAGTGGAATAAGAGAAGCCATCTCTTCCTTTATTGGTAAAGAAAAGTTTCCTTAAAGTGCCCAGTCCCAACCCAGAATATTTTTTGGCCACAAGCCAATTACTACAGAGGGATGGAATCACCATGATTGACTTTGACCACTGGTCCCTGAGTGGCAATAGGGTAGCTCAAACCAGCTTGCGAGACCTGATAGCACACGTCCCTTCCCACACCCTCCATTTGGTGACCTCCTGTTTGTCGCCTGAGACTGGCCATGGTGGGCATATTTACGCCACAGGAATTGGCAAACACTACACACAGGGCTTTTTTTTCCCTAAAGAGCCGTCCTGAAGATAAACATCCAGCAAAAGAGATAAACGGCAAAAGGGTGCCCATTCTGAAGGCTGAATGCCAGAATAAAACTGGGGTTCTTTTAGCTATAAAGAAAAATAAGGAAGTGGACTCAGAATAAGCATCAACAATATCTGTGTGAGAAGGGCTCAGGTGCTCACTCGTTCTCTTTGGAAAACACAGCACTGGGGGTCTGAGTAAGATTAAAACAACTCATGAATAGGAGACCCTATTTAAAAGAAAGTGACTTTTAAAATATCCTAAAAGAACCTGCCCAGGTAGGAAGCACTTGTTTCGTCAGTTGGCCTCATTTTCCTGCAGAAATTGAAAAGCTTCTCTAGGAAAGTTCTTGGTTTCCTTTTAGCTAAAATGGTTTCCTACACTTTATGTATTTCCCAATCACCTAGGAGAGAATCTGCTAAAACTGCAGGTTCCTGGGTGTTCTCCCTGGTAATCTGGTTCAGTGGGTCTGGTGTGGGGACCAGGAAGCTGCACCTTGAATAGCATTCTCCTCCGCCCCTCAGTGATTCTAATGCAAGTTGTCTGAAAAGCATTTCCACGGGGTAAAAAAAAAAAAATCTTCCCCTTGATGATCTAACTCAGAGTTTGGCAAACTGCAGCCCAAAAGCTGAGAAGGGTTTTTATAGTCTTAAATGATTTATAAAAATCGAAAGAAGAATAATACTGTTTTGTGATGTTAAAATAATGTGAAATTCACATTTCAGTGTCCACAATAAAAGTTGATTGGAACACAGCACCCATTAGTTTATGTGTTGTCTGTGGCTGCCCTCACGCTATAAAGGCAGCGCTGAGCAGTAATGACAGAGGTGATATGGCCCACAAAGCCTAAAATATCTACTATCTGGCCCTTTACAGGAAAACGTTTGCCAACCCGTGGTCTAATACATTCCATTCAATGAAGAACCAATGACATGGGAAAGACTTTATCAATTCCCTAGCAGAAGGGGTCCCAGCTGGTTAAGTATGAGCCGCTGGACATGTCAGAGCCTTGCGGCCTCGGAGTCAGCCTGCAGCCCTATTTCCTCTGGCTCAAGCACAGCTAACAATGCCAGGTGTCTTTCCCTTTGACTGTTAAAGAGCCTAGATGGTGTGGAAAGCAAGTAATGGTGTCTTTGTTGGAAATATGCTCCACCCCATGCAAAACCAGTAACCATCACGGCATTACCCATGGGGCTTCTCCTCTACACACCATTCATTGTGCTTTCTCCTCTACCCGACCATTGTGGTCAGTCAGTAGGGAGTGGATTCAAACACATACTATGATTGGTCTCTGTTCTCCTGGAGCTTACACTTTATCTGGGAAGAAAATACAGAGAACCTCCAGGCAGGGCAAAAACAGCAGTGGTTCCATTTCAAGTTATAGGGCTTTTCTCAAGCAAAATCAGAAATGTGTTCACCCATTAGCCATCCCAGCTCAGGGCCCTAGGAAGTCAGTGTTGTCCATGAGAGAGGGGCTCACAGAAGAGAGCTTCCAGGACTGCAGGCCTTGACTAGGGATTTTAGAAAGTTTCATCCCAAGAGTATTTGTTGACAGAGTGTCTCTGATGAGTAGGACACAGAAAACGAACTCAAGGGAGAAGGGAATTCAGAAGAGAGGGCGGAACAGGGATCAAAGAAGAAGGCACAGCGAAGGCAGTATCTGAGAAGATCTTAAAGGTTATGATCTTACAGATCATGACAGCCTCAGGCAAAAGCTGAAGAAGCAAGAGAGCATAGGATGGGTGAAAAGAATGATGCATCTCCTGGTGGGGTCGCACTAGGGTGGTGAGGCTGAGAAGGTAGGTCCAGTCGTAGTAGGCCCTGAATGCCAGAGTCAGAAATTGGCACTTAATTCCACAGAAAGGGGGAACAGTTTTTTTTTTCTTAATGTAAATTTTGTGCTAATGTATAACATATACAGAAAGGAGCACAAGTCACAGGTGAATTTTTCCAAAAGTGAGCACGTCCAGATAACCGGCACTTCTGTTCCCCAGAACACCCCAACCCGTGGGGAGTCCCCTCACCCTGGTACATAATTAATAATAACAATGATCATTATGACTTACATCATATAGAAAGTTATGATTTGCAAATCATATTTCCATGCATTAAGTCTCCAACATCATGTGATAGGTATTATTATTGCCCTTGTTTTACAAAGACATAAAGCAATAAGATCACATGAGTATCGTGTAGAAGAATTTGGACTCTATCTACCCTTTGTATCCACACCCCATTCATGATGCAGTCATTAAAATGATGTTGTAGATATTGATTTACTCCTAAAGAAACATGGTAAAATAGATTATGGAGTTTAATAAAATAGGCTTCCCCAAAGGGGAAGGGGAGGAGGAATAAATGAGGAGTATGGGATTAACAGATACACACTACTATATATAAAATAGATAAACAACAAGGACTTACTGTATGGCACAGGGAACCATATTCAATATCTTGTAATAACCTATAATGGAAAAGAATCAAAAAAAGAAAAACTATATTTTATATATATGTATGTATAACCAAATCACTTTGCTGTATACCTGAAAGATTGTAAATCAACTATACTTCAATTGTTTAAAAAATAGGCTACAGAAGAGCCATATATCACTTATGGGAAAATATCATGGGGCAGTAGAATATTCTAGAGTCAGATCATCTGTGCTCAAACCCCACCTCTGACACTTCCTGGCTATGTGACTGCTACGAGCTGAATATTTGTGTCCCAAATATGGTGCCTCAGATTCCGATGTTGAGGCCCTAATCCTCAGTGCAATACTATTTGGAGGTGAGGACTTTGGCAAGTAATTAGGGTTAGAGGAGGTCATGAGGGTGGGGGCCTCACGATGAGATTAGTGCCCTTACAAAGCAAGAGAGAGACATGAGCTCTCTCCCCGCTCCCCCTCTCTGTCTCCCTCTCCCTCTCCCTCTCCCTGACATGTGAGGATATAGTAAGAAGAGAGCCATCTGCAAACTAGGAAGTAGGCTCTCACCAGACACCATATCTACCAGCACCTTAATCTCAGACTTCCCAACCTCCAGAACTGTAAGAAATGAATGTTTATTGTTTAAGCCATTCAGTGTATGGTGTTTTGTTACAGCAGCTCAAGCAGACTAAGACAATGACCTTGGGCGAGTCATGTAATTTCTGGAAGCCTCACTTTTCCCATCTGCCAAATGAGTATAATAAGAATATGTGCTTCAGGTGGCTACCATGAGGACTCAGTGAGAAAACCTGTGTGTGGGAAGCAGAATAAGGGTGCCCCAAAGGTGTCCGTGTCCTTGGGGGTCTACTGTCAAGGCTTTGTCCCAGCCAAGTAAGTCCAGGAGGGGCTGAGAGATGTGTTCTGAGCCCCCCAGGAGCAGAAGAAACCATAGCAGCTGGTGGCTGCCTTAGAATCATCCTGGGTATTGGAGGGGTAGGTAGTATTTCTGCTTTGTCCCAGCCTATAGCCTAGGAAATTTCTTTATCTGAACATCCTGGATTTAACTGCTGTTTGGAATTTTGACTAACTTACCTAATGCTCCTTAAATATGTGAATTCCCCATAACCCTCGTGGAAGAACATAGCATAATTTATTTATTAAGCCCATGAGCCTTGGAGTCATCTATAGAATTCTTGGCTCTCCCAAAAACTGGTTGTGTGATCTCGGATAATTAACTAATTTCTCAAGAAGCTCAGTTTCCTCATCTGCAGAAGTTGGAAAAGAAGGCATTCCTGACAGGTTGTTGAGAGGATTCAATGAGATGATGTAAAGTACTTAGCACATTACCTGAGAGAGAGTAAGCACTCCAAAGTGGTAGCGTACATTACTAATCACCCACAATATGCCATCATCCTGAGAGCAGGGACTCCTGAATCAAGCACTGTGGGTGCCTTTCCCACACCCCATGAGGCCCCAAGGCATCCCAGAGTCTCCAGCCCACACTTTTGCTTTGCTCTGCTGATGAAAGAGGTACAGGCAGGCCACTGGAGGCCATGGAGGCTACCAGAGACCAGAGGGATGGCAGTCACATGCAGCAGCCTGGTGAACTTGGAGAAGCAGCCCTAGCCTTCCTGAGACCTGACATGTCCTGCTGCTGGCTGCCGCATCTGGAGCTGAAACCCAACTGGCCTGGCTTATATTAGTTCTCCTGAGCAGAATGCAGAGGGGCTGCTCTGGGGTGAGAGTGGGAGTCTTGGTGCTGGATTGCCTACCCTTTCTTCCTCTAGCCAGTGCATAGCAGAGAGAAAAGGGCCTGACCTCACTGGGTGGTTGCTCTTGCTTTTTGCCTGTGATTTCCTGTAGATGCCAGCCTCTACCTGGCAAATGCCCAAATGCCCCCTGCAGGTTTAAGAGAGTGATGATTCTCTGCTAAGGAACTATGGCTTGCAAAGCTGGTGACACTGCAAGGTACTACCCAACCTCCCTCCCACTCTGTTTTGACTGTGCCTCTGCCACGTTCCAGACCCCAAGAATGCTACTGCCTTGATGTAGCACAAGAGCAATGCAGGGGCACCTGAGAACAACAGAGAGGTGGGTGTCATTTTCCTGTTCCCCCTTTGGCCTCTAGAAGCAAAGGGATGATTTGGAAAAAGCTCAAGACCCATTCACTGTATAGCACAAACAGAGCGGGTTCAGGGCACCAGCTGCTTGGAGGCAGCATTGAGAGGGCAGCTTCTACGACTATTGTACTCTTATGGAAGGAAACCTTGACTCCCTCAGTTTTCATGCCAAGATATCAAGCTAAGATTTATGGATTCTTATAGATGCAGGGAGAGAAAGAGGGAAAGAAGGAGGAAGAGAAAAACCCAACTTCATAGTCTTGAGCCAGGCCTGCTACAGGTGGGAAGTAGATCCTGGCAACTGACAAAGCCATAGCAAGAGCACGATGGCTGGTGCCATGGCCCGAGCGCCACACAAAGAGCTGAAAGTGCCAGCAAAATGGATGTGGCTGCCGACCAACAGCCATCAACCCCTGACAGCACGTGCAGAGAGGAGATGGACAAATGAAACCTCTGTGTCTTTGTCATCACACACATAGGGCCCACGGTTTGTGAAACCTGTTTGTCCTGGGATGAGGGGGCAGACAGAGAAGAAGGAAAAAATGACTGGCCTACTCAGGCTCCATAAATCACTGGAAGGGAGAGACCGTGCCTGGGGAAGTTGGAGATTCTACTTGGCACTGCGCTGATGGTGAGCCTGGAGGTCGTAAATCACCAGGGCTCTGCCAGCAACAGCCCCTCCCCCTGGCCTGGTGCAAAGGTGGTGGTTGTTTTGCTGGCACTGGGGCAGGTGTCTGCCAGCCCGTGGGATGCAGCCTTTGGGTGTGATGGGGGAGAGAGCAGAGTGGATTGTTGTCCCTGAGAACTTGGCCTGGTGGCCTGGCAGAGCTGGAATGTCCTTGGCCAGCTCTTTGTAAGCAGTCAGAGGTGATCAGGAGATGAGTCTCATGATCGGATGACTTGGGCTTGCTGGAGTATTTTTCCCAGGTTTTGGAATCATCTGAGGTCACTTGAGTGTCCTTGCTGTCCTTGTTGGGTCCCTCAGGTAGCTCCCCAGATTCTAATTGTTCAGCTTGTGCTGAATTTGTTTAACTTTCATGCTGCATTTGTTTACCTTGGATGGGCTTGCCCATGAGGTAGATGTGTCAAAGTAGACTTTTAATAGTTTACCTCACCCCATGCATCAAGGAGGGGCTGTACGCAAAAATGGACAGATTGCCAATAGCAGCTGTGCCCCCACCTACCCTCCCAGGTGGGCTACATGTGTCCCTGCTCGTATACCTGCAATGGCCCTGCCATCTGGCAAACACTTAATAATGTCCTCAAATGTCCTGCCTCTGGGAGGCCTTCCATGACATCTCCCCCACCTCACACCACCACGTACTGGAGAACCAGTCCTTTTTTCCTTCAGTTGCTTAATAAAAGATTATTGAGCCCCTACTATGTGGCAGATGCTGTCAATACAAGAGAAAACAAGACGGATACAGCCTCTGTTAGAGCTTACTCTGTTGTGGATTCGAGAGATCATAAAATATAAATAAATAAAATGATCACACCTGGTATGTGCTTTAAAGGAAATAAACAAGAAGCTGAGAGCAAATAACAAGGATTAAAGTGGAGAAGTTACCATAGGCGGGGCGATGGAAGAAGGCCTCTGAGGAAATGATATTCAGTGGAAGCTGGAAAACAAAAAGGGGCCAGCAGGGGGTGCTATGTGCAGAGAAGACCTGCGAGCAAGAGGGACAGAGGTCCCTGCGATTGGAGAACAGGCAGGCTGAGATCACACAGGGCCAGGAGTCATGGGAAGGGGGCCGGCAGTCCATGCTCAGGGTCCTTCGATCATGTTGTATTTCACCCTATTTTGGCAGGTGTTCTGCTTCATTGTCACCACTGGTTTATTTTCTTATCTTCCAAGCTGCGTGTGGGCCCTTCAAGGGCAGTGTTGTGTTTTGCTCATGATTGTATCTTTGGCAGTAGCGCATTCAACGCGTCATGGACGGATGAGATGGGCAGCTGGGCCCTGACCGCCTGAGTAGATTGCATACCTGTCTGCCCTTTGCCTCCTCCCTCCGCTTCCAAGGGTGAGGAAGAAGCCCCTGTTGGAGGAAGTGGATGCAGAGCCAGGTGGCCAGAGTAAATGATCGGGCCTTTGTCCTGAGATGACCTTGGCACCTGAGACACAAAGTCCACACGCCTGGAACTCCTGCAGGCTCTGAGAGCCTTTCCAGCTGCTGGCAGTGCCAAGGGTTCTCAGCAAGACCGAGCACCTTTTATGGACCCATCCACGTCTTGAATGCATGCCTGAACCTCGTGATCAGTTCCTGCCCATTGTTTTGGAATTGTTCTATACAATATCTGGTAAAAAAAAAAAAAAACAATTCAAGTAATGTATGCTCATCAGCACACAATTCATCTGTGGCAGCAAACGTTGATCGTAGGGATGCTGTTCTATTTCAGTTCAACACATGCTTCCACGCCAGGCACAGGGATGCCAAGAAGGACAATATAGCCCCGCCTTCAGAAAGCTTACAGGCTAGTTAGAAGAAAAAAAAAAAAAAGTCTTGTAAATAAGTAAATGCTAGAAAATATGTTTAATTGCTATGACGTGGGCATCAGCTCAGTTTACAGATCATGGGATCAATTTTATCTGGGGAGGAAAGGGAGAGTAGGAGGCATTGGAAACGTTTCCATTTGGGAGAAAGTGAGGACATGTTGACAAGAAAGGGCACTTCAGGTGGAGAGAGCAGTAGGAGCAAGGAGGCAGAGAGGTCAGCAAGGGTACATTGCATTCGCTGCGAAAGAATTTGGCAAGGCTCAAGAGCTGGAGGCTGGCGGAGAGTGGAGGTGGGCAATGTACAGCTGGATGGAGATTTGTGTGCTGGTCTGAAGAGCTTGCACTTGACCCTGTTGGCACAGGGATCCCCTGAAGGGCTTTAAGTGGGACCGAAGGTGGAGAGGTCATATTTACCCTGGGGAAAAACTGCTGGGGTGGCAGTGTGGAGACAGGAGGGGAGAATATAAAGCCAGGAGGCCAGGAAATCAGTCCAGGCACAAGTGAGAGCTGTCACTGGGTAGTAGCCAAGGGCTGAGAGATAAGGAAGATTCTGGAGGAGTTGGAATCGCTAGAACCGAATGCTGCTTCAGAGCTGGGGAAGGGGTTCCACTCTCAGGGTTCCCCTGGGCGTGGAGGATGGCACAGAGGCAGAATGTAGGGGGAGGAGTAGATCTGGTGGGAAATTCATCCTGTTTTGGACAGCTTGAGTTTGACATACTCAGTACCAGACCTAGACTTGAGCAACTGGGGTTGCTCCTGCCCTCTGCCCTGCACTTTGGGGCCCCATTCTCACCCTTCCTGGGTCACACCACTTTCCAGGAGAAGTCTATGGGACCAAGGCGACGTGCCCACCTAGATCCAGTGACGCCGCACCCCTCTAGCCTTGCTCCAGGTAACTGGAAATTCCATGCCCAAATGGCCCCAGCCTGTGGCCTCTTCCCAGGTCTGTCCTCCCAAGGGTGGTCGATGTGCACACTCCTGGCCGTAGGCAGCGGCCAAGAGGCAGTTTTTTGGTGGGGTGTAGAGATGGAGCCTGGACGTGCAGCCTGGGTTGTCTACACACTTGCGTGTGCACAAGGCCTCTCACTGTGTGGGACAGAGGAGGGTTTGGAAGAGAAGGACTCTCCATTTGTCACCCACAGATATCAGACAGACCTGGAGGTAACCTGCGGGGTCATTTTCTTACTGTTCTGAAATCTTCTCTTTTCTGCACCAATTACATTATCTGCAGCCCCACCTCTGAGCAAAGAACAGTGAGGAAGGGGAGCTGAGTGCATGCATCTCCCGTGCCTCCAGAAAGACAAAGACACACCTAGATGCCCCACAAGTAGCATAAAAGACAAAGGGAGGGTCCACTTCCTTTTCCAGCCTGTGGTCCTAGCCCAGGCTCCTCTGCAGAGTTTTTCTTTTGTCTCTTTCATGAAAACCAGTAGGTCTCTCCAGTCCCTCGGCTCCAATTACAATGCAGTGCCTTCTCCTGGGGAGCAGCCATCTGGATTATCTTCTGCGTCTGGTCACCTCATCAACTCATCATCTTTTCAATAACTTCATAGGAAAACACATCCTTTCACATTTGCCTCTTAATTTCTCCCTCCTCCGGCAATTTCTTCTCTCTCTCTTTCTCTCTCTGAAACCTTATTATTGTTACTTTACAGAACACTGGCCTATAGATTGCCCAAAAAACATGCACTGTAAAATAAACACACATGGCTCTATCTCTGAATCATTCAGAGCTGATCCAGCTGTGCAACTTCACCCTTCCAGCTGTTTACTTGTGCACAGCCCAGCAGCTTCGTGATGTGGGTCCCGGCTTCAAAGCTACTCTGTCACTGGTCAGGAGATCCACGGGCACGGTTCACCTGAGATCACTGGGAAGAACGGGAGCCACCCGGGCCGATGGCCCAAGCCCAGGCCCCTGGCAGGGTAAGCAGAGCACGGCCGCAGCCTGAGGGAGGGGCAGAGTGTGACTCCAGGCCGTAGGGAGCTGCCTGACATCCATGTCCCTGGGGTGTTTCATAAGCCCCGACTGCTCCTTACCATTGTTTCAGGGGAAGCGGGGGCTCCTATCGCTTTACCACCCCATCGCCTTCCCTGGCAGGAAACTCCCTCCTCCCTTGGAACCTTGTCCCAGACGAAGGTGGGGAGATGACTGCACCTATCAAAAAAGGTCAAGACTGGCCTAAAAGAAAACGGTGCATGGTCTGCATTTCACAAGAGCCCTTTTAATTCGCTTACATCATGTTCCCCTCAGGTGGGGAGAGCCCGGATCACTCTGTCAACAGCTCTATCTATAGCGGGCCCAGGGCGGGCCCAGCCTTCACCCCAGCCCCTCTGCCGGCATGGAGCTCCTGACCCCGGGGCTCAGCTGTGAGAATCAATCATCTCCTTCCAGAACTCATCATTCAGCAGCTGCAGGGCCTCAGCTATTTTTATCGCCCCAGGAAGCCGGTGGCCAAGGACAGGCTGGGCTACCTTTGCGGGAGGCGTTGCTGCAGAAATGAGCTGCGGGTTGTCAGGGCAGCTGAGCCTCTGCCTCAAGGTCAAATCCAAAGTGCCTGACCTGGAACAGAAGAGCACTTGACCTTCCTCCACTCTGCAAGAGCGAAGGCTTATGCTGGGGAAGCAGATATCCCAAGGAGGGGACGAGTCCAGGGACGCTGTGGAAGGACTTGGGGTGGGAGGGGGAGGAAAACGCAGTGGACGCATGTGTGCCTGGGCTTTGCCTACCCAAACAGGGGTATCAGAAATCATAACATCTCAGGCAGCTGGCCTCCATCACCTGTCCAGTCCTGGCCAACAACCAACACTTACAGGGAGCCTTCTATATGCTGGACTGAGCCTCGCAATTCAGGGTCAGCCCTGGGGTCCAGATCTAACAGAGCATCATGAAACCCAGTCCGCCCATCACCCCGTTCCTTTGCCAGCCTGGGTTTATAACTATTTTCCTGCTTGGTTCCCGTACAGGAACCTGTGCGGTGTAACAGCAGGTGACACAAAGTATTTTATATTTGTAAAGGTTCATCCGATACCCTGAACAAGCTCCTTCAGCACAGTCCTCTGAGGTAAGTCGGTATTTTTAGTCTGTTTAAAAATAGTCTGGATGGCCAGCGTCTCCATTGCCTGTGCACATATGTGCTTTGCTAAGTGGGAAAAGCACAACTTACCAATGTCTTAACAGCAAAGGGTGGGAGAAGTCTCAGATTCCCTGCATCTCTCTCATCTCCAGAAAGGAAAGAAGGGGGTCTGAAAAGGAAAAATGAGCTCTGAGGCTCTGCCTGTTTGCACCCCTGTGACCTTTGGGGAAGGGAAAGCAGAACCCATGAAGCACTCTACTGGAAGGATGGGTGATGGGGTAGCTGATGCCCTTGATCCCGTTCAAGCTCCAACAAGGGAGAAAGAAATGAGTGTGGTGGCTCCAGACCCAGCTCCCCCCTGAGCTGGGGAGAAGGCTGGTGTGCACAATGCCTTCCCAGTCTATTGAGGAATAGCTGAAAGGCGTGGCTGAGGGCAGCATATCCAAGGTGGAACGGGAGATGCCCAGGGAATTTTACCTCTCAGAGCAGGAGGCAGGGGTGAGGACCTGCTTGGACTATGTGAGACAGCGGGTGTCCTCGCCTGACCGGGGCAGCAGCACTAGAAGTCCTGAGGGGTTGACGGACTGTCCCAGGGCCCTGGAGTCCAGCCAGGCCAAGAACCCCCTCTGTGCCCCAGGCTCACTGTGGCTGCGAGTGACCAGACTCTTTACTGCCCTGAAATATTCTCTCCCACAGCCAATGCCAAATTAGCAGATCATTTGAAGAATAAGTCACTTGACACTCTCCTTTACAGCTGGGGAGTGTGCAAATTGATCTAACCTTTCTGGAGAACAATTTGGCAACTAGTATTGGACCTTAAAAATATTCACACCCCTCTGAGCTCTTCATTTCTGCTTTACAAATTTCCCCAAAGCAAAGAATGCCCAACAATAGCGGACTAGTGAAATGAATGCATCTATTTAATGAAGTACTATGTCAATACATATTTAATGACATGGGAAAGTGCTAAAAATGTAACGGTCAATTTAAAAAGGCAGAATAAAGACTGTATATAGAGTATGATCTCAAGATTTGTATTATTCTAACATTTGCTGGAAGAAGAAATGTCCCTGTTTAAGAGAATGTCCCTGTTTAAGAGAATTCATTCACAAACCACTTGTATTAGAAGGGAGACCTTGTGGGTCTGGTGTTGAAAGGTGCAAAACAAGAGGAGGGTTTGGGGGGCTATGGTGGTGAGGGTGGGGAGAAGGGGGCATGGAACCAAAGGAGGAGCACAGAGCCAAAGGTGTGAGTCCCAGACCCCCCAGAGCCAAGTCAGGCATTCCCCACTGCGGGGCTGCCTGCAGGGCACAAAGATGCCTGGCGCTCCATTTGTAGGTGCTACAATGGCTGCAAGTTAAACCCCAACTCTGCCCCACGTGACATTTTCAGTAAAGTCCATTTCATCAATAAATGCTTTGTGTGAGTGGACATACGGGGTGGAAATCCAGAGAAGGACTTAATAATCATCTGGGTTCATGCAATGCAGAACAACACAATTAAAATGGCTATAGAAATAGATGCTTGGAGATGGAGGTGATCCTGAGGACATGAGACCCCTGGAATTTCCAGAAACAATGGGGAAGGCTTTGGACTTCTAGAGAGTATGCAGCAGGGTTGAGCCGCTCCCTGAGGGGCTGGGAAATCCTTGCTGACATCTGACTTGCATGTAAACGTACGTACACATACATGCACATAGGACTGAAAGAAGCAGGACCAGGATTTCAACAGCGGTTACTCTTGGGTATAGGAAATATGATGATATTTATTTTCCTTTTTATTTGGCTTAGAATTTTCCAACTCTGGTATAATAAACATACATTTTGTAACTTAAAAAGTAAATACAAAGCACTACCATTCTGTGTGGTGTGTGGAGTGTTTGTGTTTCTCTGTGGGTACTCTGCCTCTGGGTTGATGAGAAGCCTGGTCGATCCAGACCCAGATCCTGTCACGGATGCCTACTCTTCATGGAACTTGGCACAGCACTGGGGGACGGGGCCCTGCCCACTACGATCATACCAAAGACCACTGAAGCCCCCAGACTGGAGCTCTGGGACATGCCAGACGTGTTCCAATCTCAGCTTCAGCTCATATCATCAGGTCTGTGAAAGGGAACCTATTTCCCTGCAAATTGAGGCACAATTACCACTGCTGGAAGGATATAATCAACCATGTCTCCTGGTTTCTCTGCCTTCCTTTGATCTCTGTTTATACGTATCATCTAAAAACTTGCAAGTAAAATATTCCGCACTGATTTTTGTCTATGAATCTTTCTTCTCCTTATAATAGAGCAGAAGTCTAAACTGCTGGATTAGTTCTCTCTTCTCTGTTCTTTTACTGAAGGGAAATTCTGCAGACAGTAAATGGAGATGAAAATACAACCAACCCATATGCTCATTGTACCTTTGGTGGACAAGGCAACTATTTCTGTCTTAGATGATAATATGTTTATACCATCACACTGAGAACTTTTCTACCATTGTCTATGTGAGGATGTGGTAATGCTTCACTGCCCAACCATTAACTCTCAAACCATTTTGAGGAAAAAGAGAGGAAGCTGGGGAAAATTATTTGCAGCGCCCTTTCTCTGTGTGGCGCCCTCAATCTTTTTTGACTCTGGCCAACTTAGGCTTGGCAGAAGTCCTCACAGCCCCTGTCCCTCTGCCTGTTTCCTCTTTTTAGATGAAAAAAAGCAAAACTCAGTAATGATAAAAAAAAAATGAGAGGAATAAAAAAGAATTTTTCATTCACTTTATAAAAACATTACAAACTTGAACACATGACTTTATACTAAATTATTTTTATTATATATAATACCTATTTCTCATGCTTCTATATTTTATAATAATTTAGTACATAAATATTTCACATTGCATTATATTTTATACTATGAAGCAATGCTTTGTTCAGAAGCTCAGTAGTGCTTAATAGTTCTTCGTAGGCTTCAAGTAAATAACTTTTGGTAGTCTATAGTAATGAAAGTTTGTAGAAATAGGCACCATTTGTGTAGAAGAAATCAGCATTTTGGATTTCATAATTGCCTTCTGGCCTTTCCACTGGCCTTGGACCAAAACGCAAGAGTCATTTCTCCCTGAGAGGCAGCAACGTAGGCTTTTTGTGCATAGACCCTTTTTGTTGGGAAATGATGCCTAAGCACAGTGGTGCTCACATTGGTAGAAAATAGACACTTACTCTAACCACACGTTTTCTCTTCACATCCTCTAAGGCAAGGATCTCTTTACAGACCCTCAAGTGCTTTTGCCCAACCAAGGATCTTGGGATGGTGGAGAGACCTGAGCACTGAAAAGAGAGAGTTATTTTGCCAACTTCTTCCTCCAAAGCCCAGGGCCCCTCCCCCACCCGGGGGGGGGGATGTCTCCCAGTTAGGATCTAGAGCACTGAGTCAGAAGAAAGGCACAGAGGAAGGGAGTTTAAAGAAAGACCAAGCCACGTTCACTAAAAGACCGGAGTAGACAGAAAAAGACATGATGAATGAAGGCAGCAGGTGCAGCCTCAGAGGCTACCTCCCATTATAACAAAAGCCAGCGCCAGGGAACAATCACCCATCGTGATCTCTGAATGATTAAAGCTCACCCCCATAGTCCAGGGACACATGGAGCACAGCCAATGGACCTGCATGAGCGCTTCCCTCTCCGAGGGCAAACTTTTATTTCCTTTCTGTTCTTTTCCTTCTAGAATTCAGTTTGGATGCAGCTTTCTCTAAGATACAGTGAAATCTCTAAGAAAAAGTTTGGGAGGGCTCCCTAACGCTTGTTAACTGTAAAAGAAACCCCAGTGGAGAGGAACTTCATTCTTTCACACTTCCATAAAATTTGGAGACGAACAGAGAACACCAGCTTCTATCGTATGGAGTTTAAGATTCATGGCAGCCTAAACCTCTATTTTTACTGACCAGGACACTGAGGCTACAGAGGTTGAGAAACGAGTTTAGGGGTGCACAGGTACAAGTGGCAGATGCAGGCCTGGCATTCAGCTCTGATTCAAGAGACTAGACTCACTCTTCTGCAAGGTGGATGCCCTGAGCTGGGTCATCAAGCACAGCTCTTGGATATCCTTGGGGACATGAAAAGGAGGGCAGAAAAGGCAGATGTAGAGGGGCTGGAGGATGCAGTGGGGTTGGGAGGGCCATGAGCCACCATAAGGGAGTGTGTTCAAGCAGCAAGTGAATAGCAGGCACCCTCCATGGCCCTGTCCCCATGCCAAGCACTGGGGTGGGCACCAAGGAACCAGAAGAGGTGGGCCCTGAGCCTCATTAGCGAGGCCAGAGGTCATAGGGCAGATAAAGGGCTGACTGGGTAGGGGAATCTTAAGACTCAGCCCTGGTGGAAGATGTGTATCCTGGTGAGGAAACGCATGAGGATGGGCTTAACACCGGCCACGCTGTGGTCGGTACATTTCACAGAGGACACATGTCCATTCACTTTAACAAACAATTTAGATATCCAGTGACCCTCGCATCAAGGCTGGGCACAGATTTCTTTCCTTGAGTGAAAGAAATGACTCGCATGTTGCCTTCAGGGGCTAGTTTTCTTTGTACTACAGAAGTACAAATATCGGAAAATTTTTAAGATAGAAAATTAAGATAAAGAAACAAAATGAACCTCTGGTGCATCTCAACGCACAAGGATACAAAGCTTCTCAAGGCAAGGTCTCCTGTGTCTCTATCCCAGGCATCTGATCAGTCCCTGAAACAGCTCAGCCAGGCTACACATACCCCTACCCCACTCCACCTCAGCACACCCACCCCTTGCATGTCCCCAGGGTTCTCCTTGCTGCAAACAATGCTGCCTGTTCTCCCTCACGGTCCCGACATACATCCTCCAGAGGCCTGTCCTGACTCCTCAGGAAGCGCTCTGGCAGAGAACATGGTATTTCCTAAGTTGGGTATCATTCTGGCTTTTGCTGTCTTCCACTGTAGCTAAATATCTCTCTCTGTGAAATTAAAAGATTTGGTGGATTCTCCCCCCACTTTTTATATTCTACAAGGAATGGGCATCGTCCCTGTGCTCTGGAAAACTCTGCGAACTTGGTCTAGTCCTGCCCACACACAAATGGAAATGCCTAGATGGAACCAAGTCTGACGGAAAGGGTTTGGCCAAACCCCAAAGAAAATAAGACGACTCGACCCCAAAGAAGCAGACAGTCCTGATTCCGGGCACACGAGGTAAACGTCGAATGGAAATCCAACTGCTGCAGAGAGTGATTGCTCAGATGGAGCAAATGTGCTGTGAAATCAGCCCTTGGAAAATCATCTGGAGTTCATCTCAGTGAAATCCCCAGCCACCCCAGAGGGAGCCTCAGGAGCTCCCCTCATCAGAAGCCCGGAAAGCCTCGGCAGGAGCAGGGCCCTGGGGCTCTGACTGTGCCCTTGTTTATTTACAAACCTGCTTTTCTTTCCCACCTCTGTTCAGCCCTCAGCTTTGCCCCCTGGGGAGCCCAGGGCATCCATCATGCCTTTCACGGGGCAGGCGCAGAGACACAAATGAAAAAGAGAGACTGTTAACTCCATGGCTTCCTCACCAGCCCAGGCAAAGAGATCCTGGTGTGTGCCCCCAAAGGGTTCCTGCTCGTGGTGGGAGGTGGGCAGACCTAAGACCTTCCTCTGGGCCACTGCAACAAAAGTCAGAGGGGAGGAGGCTCAGAAGGGAGTCACTGAGACTGCCTAGAAAAGAGAATGACCCTTTGGGTTGGGTTTTACCTGTCAAGTGCATACTCTAAAATGTCAGAGAAGTGGCTCTAGTCCCTGGTCCCCGGGGGCCTATTTCATGCTTGCAAAGTGGCCTGATCTCATCTATTCCCAGAGGCACCAGGAGTCAGCCCAGGGGAGTCTGCATCCCCACCAGCCAGGAGGGCTCTCAGTATTGTGCGCAGCACAATTACTGCAAATGCTCCTGCAGATCAGGTAGAGCTCTGAGGAATTTAGGGATCAGTTGCCTTGTGATGGGCAGGTTTTTGACATCAGAAAAAGTAGAGTGAAATGGGGGACTTTGCCGAGGACTGATAGCTCCTGTCTCCAGACCTCGAATCTGCCCCGACACCCTCCCAGAGCCTGGAGCCAGTCCCCTCTGGGTCTGTGATCTCACTTGGAAAATTCAGATAGTTGGGCTGAAGCAAAGAAGTTGGAGGGAGTCACAGGAAGGAACGGGAGAATGTTTGTAAGCTGCTTAGCAGATGAAAGTGACAACGTGTCAAATTTTCCAAGCTGGTTTCCAAACATGCTGTTAATGGGTCTTCCAGAAGCCCATCTCCTAACAACCTGAAAGACGTTTGGTTCCCCACTTTTTCTGCCACAACATACAAGATGATGATATTCATATGGATGAATGTCATCCATGACACACCCCCGGACCAACCCACACCTGCGCCCAATTCCCAGCATCTGGCTGTCCTCCACCCTCCTCTTCCACCTGCAAAAGCGAATCAGGATAAAAGTGAGTGTGAGGGACATTATTATGGGGTAATCAAGGAGCCACCCCAGTTAAAAAAAAAGTTAGTGAACAAATCATTCACACACTTGGATACTTTAATAGGAGGGACAGATGACAGCTGTCCACGTGTAGCCTCATCTGGACCATGATTGCAGAAGGAGAGCTGGGGTCAGCACCAAGCTTCCTGAGGGTTTGTGTTGCACCCATGAGCAGCAGGCCTCGCTGCTCTAACTCCAGGACATGGTGTGGGCGACTGGCCATCATTCCAGGCCAGCGTCCCCAGCCTTTCAGAAGTGGTTCCTGGGACTGGTGTGGCCCATTACGTGAGCAATTTAGCTTTCCACACCCTCAACCCTGTGGACTGAGAATTTCTATGTCCAGCAGAAGTTGGGGTGACTAAAGTATAATTATACTGTCAAGATGATCATGCTTATGATCTCATGGCCAAAAGAAGGCACGAGTCTCCTGGGCCATTTTAGAGAGTAGGTGAGGCTGAGGGAGGTGGGGAAACAATGCCTGTGAGAAGAATTCCCAGCAAATGGGATGGAAGGACTCTCTCAACATCTAGAATCTGCTTTCTTTGTTCCACATCTTGAGCCTCCAGCAAGCTGGTGACTTCTATCCCTTTTCTTTCTGCCTCCAATAGAGAATGCAGTTGAAAGTATGTATTTCAGGGCTGTGGACGGAACCAGCAGCTTGTCACCACCACACCCCACCAGACCCTGTCCTCACACAAGGGCCAGAGGTCCTGGGTGAACTATCACTTGAGAGGCAGCCGCCCACACCCATTGGAGGCCGCGGCTGGCCTATGGGCAGGTCCAGAGTTCTCTCAATGAGTACTTAGATGCAATTGAACCTGGAATAGATGTTCCACAGAAAGTCTAAATATGGGTCCCTCCCTCTCCTTGAAACATCCCTCAAATCCTGTGAGCAGAAGTCATGGTATCTGTACACCAAATAAAAAGCTACATGCCTCGAGCTTTAACAAGGACGTCTAAAGAGGCTTGCTCCTTTTCGTGGTGTAAGTCCCTTGTGCTTTCAATTTGAAAGGAGATACTAAGTGAACAACAGTGATCCAAAGGCTCAGCCTGTCTGATTTGTAGCATCTGGATCCTGGCCCTGTCACTCACCGACCTCGGGCAAGGGCATCATCCCTTTAATCTTGGTTTCATTCTCATTCATCCCACAGACATTCAGTGTCGTGAACACAACGGACACAGCCCTGCCCTCGTGGAGCTATTCTTCTTCGGGCAGAGAAAGACAAGAAACAAATACAGAAAGATGGAACGTCAGCTCCAGGACCGTAAGGAGCTTTGTGCGTTTTTATCTCCTCAAGCCCTGGAAGAGTGCTTGGTACATAACAGGGGCTCAATAAATAGATATATTGGTAACCGTGGAAACGTGTCAGGGCTGTAAGTGTTATGGCCAGAGTTAAAGTATGCTGAAACAAAGAGGGCTGGAGGAATCACCTGCAAAGTGGGGCTGCTGTGGAAGGAACCTGATAACTCACGGTTCTCGCACACAGGACAGCTCACCACGGATCAGCACACAACCGTTATGTGGTGTTACTAGTTTGCTAGAGTTGCTGTAGTAAAGCACTACAGACTGGGTGGCTTAAGTAGCAGAAGATTTTTATCTCACAGTCTGGAGGCTAGAAGTCCAAGATCACAGTGTTGGCAGGGTGGCTTCCGTCTGAGGCCTATGGGGGAGGATCTGTCCCAGGCCTCTCTGCTTGGCTGGCAGACAGCCGTCTGCTCCCCGAGTCTCTGCGCATCGTCCTCCCTCTATGCACGTCTCTGTGTCCAAATTGCTCCTTCTTATAAGGACACCAGTCCTATGGGTCTAGGGCCCACTCAAAAGACTTTGCTTTAACTTGATTACCTTTGTAAAGATCCTATCTCCAAATGAGGTCACACTCTGAAGTGCTGGGGGTTAGGACTTGAACATATGAATTTCGGGGTAGACACAATTCAACCCATAAGTATGTGTTTAATAAATATTAGCTGTTATTAATGATGACAGTAAACTTAATAACAGGACAAAGTAGAAACAAAATCCAACACGAAACCATTAATAATAAAGACAAAACTGTTGCCTCATTAGCTCATAATCTTCCAATAACTCCGTGGAGCCCAGAAATGAAAGCCACATCCCTTGCTCTGGCAGGTAAGCACTTGCGTGCTAAGCCTTCATCTTGTTTTCCAGCCTTCACTCCCGTCTAGGCAAAGTCTCCCAACCTTCACCCAGTCTCTCCCTGGCACCTCTGCTGGGGCTGTGCTCCCCCTAGAAAGCCCTTTGCTCTCTTCGCTGCTTACCCAACTTCAACTCATCCTCAGAAGTCCAGCTCCAGGCTCTGTTCCTTCGGAGGGTATTTCCTCAGCTGGTTTACCAGTCAGTGTTCTAGCACACTCAAGGGAGCTCTGAAGAATAAAGGAACTATTTTCAGAGGCATGGGGAAGCTCACAGAAACCAAACAGGGACCCAGGGACAAGTGACAGCAGGAAGCCACACCATCCCGCACCCCACAGGAGCTTCAGCCTTAGAGGAACCAGCCAAACCAGAATCACACTTGACAAGGCAGGGAGGAAGCAGGGGGGAATAAAGCTCATGCCTCCCTTTCCTTCTGCCCCCCACCCCATCTCCTGTCTGTGCCTCCACTGGCCCAAGCGGAAGCTGAGGGCCGGGGACAGGCAATACAGGCTCTAGCGGTCAGCCCCAAAGCACCCAGTAGGAAGAGAATGGCTCTGGGGGTAAGTAGGGGCCAGACAGAATAATCAGCACACACACTGGCCCTGTCTACCTTGCCTTCCTCTGAACCCACATGGCATTTTTTATCTGGACCACGTATGTGACCTGTAGCCAAACAGAACCATCCTGGCTGGTGATCTCACTTTCCAAGCGTGTGGTTATCCCTATGGCTGGAGGACAAGCCCCAGAGCCGTGAGCGTGGCAGATGCTTCCTCCACCCCTCCCTGCTGCCCCTTCCTTGTCCACGCCCCACCCACAGTGCTGACTACAGAGCTGGGCTTGTAGTACGTGCTTAGTAAATCAGAGCTAAATACAAGCTGGGGTTTTTGGGAGACGAAGCGTGGGTGGGATCCATACAAATACATATTGAAAAATCACCAGCTCTGGAAGAACAATTGTCAGGCCCATTTCCTGCTGCAGATGGAGCCAGGAGACGCTCGGGGCTTGGCAACCTGACAGCTGAGGAGCAGCCAGGGAATTTAGCAGGAGACAGAGAAAATGAGCCCTGCGGGTCTGGCCCAGCCCCATCAAAAGCAGACTCAGGGCAGACCCTCTCTTCCCAGACTCGGGGGCCAAGGTGGGGTGGGAGCGGGCTCTGCTTGTTCAGGTCTGCCATGAGCCAGAGGAGGGAGTCAGGGAGGAGGCGGCATAGGCTTGGAAGCTGATGGCTCAGCCTGAGGCCGGGCAGGGCTTGAGGGCACAGCGATTGCCACCTGAAGGGAGAGCCTGGATGTGAGAGCTGTGGCCCCTGCCATGCCCCAGCCCCTCACCTAGGCTGGTTTGGGGCCAGGGCTAGCGACTGAAGGAGCCAGCAGTGGGCACCTGCCTCAATGGCATAGGCTGTCCAGGGTCCAGGCACTGATGTGGGTGACGGACATTGTAGTTGTCGCTTCCACATCCTTTCCAGCCCAGAGGACCTTCCTGGTCATTTCATTTCCAAGGACTAAGCATGGACTCAATTCTAGCCAATGAATTTCACAGGGAAGTCTGATGGGAGTCTTGTGGGAAAAGGGAGAATGATGAAGGCAGTCTCCCTTATTTTTCTGAACGCTGCGTCTCAATGTGATGCTGCGACTGCTCCTGCCATCTTGCTCCTGCTACGAGGTTAAACCGACACTGAGGCCACAGGACAGAGAGGTGCAAAAAACGTCAGTCTATGATGAGACAACTGAGCCCCTAAAACAAGCAGTCTTCACGCCTCACTATTCCAATATCTCCATTATGTGAGGTAATAAAGGTCCTTATTATTTAAGTCAGCTTCAGTGGGGTTTCTGTTACTTGCAGCCAAGAGCACCCTATTTGTTATAATCTGAGAGATGGTCAGCTGAGCCATGCAGACTATCTCCCTCCAGGCCCTGAGCAGGGCAGGTAGCCCACCGGTGGTTCAAGGGATGCCTTTCATTGCTACACAAACATTTATTTTAATAGTTTTTTTGTTCGTTTTAATATCTACTCATTTAAACATATAAGTAGAATATCAAACCCATGACACAATTTTTAAAATAAACTTCTTGGGACTTCCTTGGTGGTGCAGTGGTTAAGAATCTGCCTGCCAATGCAGGGGACACGGGTGTGAGCCCTGGTCCGGGAAGATCCCACATGCCGCGAAGCAACTAAGCCCGTGCGACACAACTACTGAGCCTGCACTCTAGAACCCATGAACCACAACTACTGAACCCGCATGCCACAACTACTGAAGCCCATGCACCTAGAGCCTGTGCTCCGCAACTAGAGAAGCCCCCGCAATGAGAAGCCCGCGCACCTCAACGAAGAGTAGCCCCCGCTCGCCATAACTAGAGAAAGCCTGAGTGCAGCAACGAAGACCCAACGCAGCCAAAAATGAATAAATAAAATTAATCAATTAATTTTAAAATGTTTAAAATAAATTTCTTTCTGTAAAAATGTGACTTATTTCAAAGGAGCACATTAGGTAAGTAACGGTACGCATATCACAAAGTAAAATATAGGATATGGAATGTGACTCTGCAATGTAGGCAAATCGGATCAGAGGCTACCGAGGAACTGGCCAGTAAGGAGTGAGAGGAGAAGGGGGAAGAATCACCAAAAGTGAGAGGCCTTCAACTCAACAACTATAAATTAAGTCCTTTAAATTGCCAAGCCTGGGCCAAGCACTGGGGATGCAGCAAAGAACAAGGCAGCCATTCGCCCTGCTGTCCTGGTGCTTCCAGAGTAGTGAGGAGATGGACGTTGACTAGGAAACTTTACAACACATTATTAATTACAACGCTGGTCAATTCTATAAGGGAGACAAAGGGGTGTTGGGAGTGTGTACGACAGAAAGACCCAACTTCCTCTGGAGGGATTGGAAAGTCCAGAGAAAGAAAGTGAGAAAAGGGAAAACTCTCTGGAGCTGCCTCCCCACATTGGCCCAGCTCAGCTCAGCATCCTTAAAATGAAGTTTTACTCTAGGAAGCTGTTATGGGCTAAACTGTGTGACTTCAAAAATTCATATATTGAAGTCCTAACCTCCAGTACCTCACAATGTGACTGTATATGGAGATAGGGTCTTTAAGAGATAATTAAATTAAAATGAGATCATTGGGGTGGGCTCTAATCCAATATGACTGATGTCCTTAGAAGAAGGAGAAATTTGGCACAGAGACATGCACAGAGGGAAGGCCATGTAAAGGAGGACACGGGAGAAGACGGCCGTCTACAAGCCAAGAAGAGAGGCCTGGAACAGATCCCTCCCTCATGGCCCTCAGAAGGAAGCAACCCTGCCAAAACCTTGACTGTGGACTTCCAGACTCCACAACTGTGAGACAATGAATGTTTGTTGTTTAAGCCACCCAGTCTTTATTATGGCAGCCCCTGTAAACTAACGCAGAGGCCTAAGTGAGTTTCTGTCCTTTAGACGTAAGAGAGCCCAACTGATCCTGGGAGCAAATAGACTCGAGTTTGGGAAGGGAAGATGCTGGCCGGGCCTGGGGACTTCGCAGGACAGCTGCCTTTGTGCCTGGTGGGCCTCAGGGTCCACCTCTGTCACCCCCCACTCCCAAATTTGAATCTGCAGCAGACAGCCGTCTTCCCTCCTGGACGGGGGGTGAGCTGGTGAGGAGAACACCCACCCCTGCCAGGTTACGGGCTCCCTGATGTTCTAACCTTGGATCAGTCATAACAGTCCTGCAGGGACAGTGGGGTTTACTGCCAGGAAGAGAAACGCCAGGAAGCCAGCTTTTCTGTCCTTGGGACAGCGGGGGCAGTGGGGTGGAGTGAGATTCTCCAACCATGACTCATGCAAGGTTTCATGGGGAAGGGAAGTTAAGAGAGTCGTAATGATCATACTGAAAAGCAGTTAAGCCCCTTTTCACAGCAGCGTTACACAGAATTAAGAACTGCACTGTTTGATCCTATTTGCGACCACAGCTGCCGTGAACTAACACACAAGCAAACTGGGCAGCGTGAGCTCGGTGCCCTGACTCAGGCTGGGCACATGTGGTCACATGGGCCAGTATCCAGGGCAGGGAGCCTCTGCCCTTGAGCAGAAAAGGCCCTTGCGCTTCTGTTCCATTGCTATTCCTCAGACCCCTTGAAATCACCTGGGTGTCTGCCCCTTGGGTGGGGACATCGTTAGAGCTGGCCCATGCCAGTGGGAGAGGGGCAGGGGTCTTGGTTGGCCAGGCTTGAGGGTCTCTGCCAATGAGACTCACTGTTGCCCTGGTAAGAAGAGAACCCCCAGGCTGCTGGGAAGGTGGAGAATTTGTAGTCGTGCCTACAGCTGACTAGTTTTTCTTTTCCCAGAGTTTCTGGGCCTGAGGAACACCTCCAGCAGCCGAAAGACTTGGACAGACAGCACTGAGGAAATCTCGGAGAAGTGGGGGGCCCAGCAGGGAGAAAAACAGGCTCTTTCAGAGAGGACAGGAGACTGACAGGTGCTAAGGGGGGGCGTTGAGGCTCAGCCAGGGTCTGTGCCACACGTCAAGACTAGGAAGCTGGGCAAGCCTCTCCTCACCAGCAGCCAGGGCTCCGGGGGCTGGGCAGCCAGTACTTTCAGGCCAGCTGGTTGGCAGCAGTGTTTCTGTCCGTCTGCTAGCATTTATTGAGTGCCGAGCGTTTACAAAGTGCAATACTAACAGCAGAGGAAAACTTGAAAAACAGGAGCAGACTATTCTTTGGTGTCCCTGTCTTTTTGCACCTGCTCTGGATGAGCAGCAGCATCTCATCCTCTCCTCCCCCCTCTATCAATGGAGCCAGCAAAAGCCCACGGTGGTCACAAAAAAGGGATTTATGCATCCAACTGCTTTAAGCTGTCCCTGAGCGCATTCAAGTCCTATTTGCTTTGTGCTAACCTGGCTTCCAGAGTCATCAAACCAACACTTGCTATGTGCACTGTGGGGGGACATACAGAGCAGCCCAGGTTGGAGCACATGCCTGCAAGGATCTTTTCAATCTACCCGAAAGACACATATGCATGTAAATCACCACTAAGAGCACAGGTGTTGCAGGTGAAGGCCAGGTGAAGGCCGGGTGAGGGCCCTGGACTTTGGGGAGCAAGAAGCAGCTGCTTGCTTGCTCACTTCCTCAAGCCACCCTCAAGTGACCCCTGTCCTTGCCCATCTGTGATGCAGAGGAGAAAACATTTCGAAGCCAGCACTCCCTGACCCCCAACCCCTGTCCCAGGGGTCCAGGAAATGCCAAAGGAGCTTTCTTTCCCACCCTAAAAAATTCTTGATAGTAATGACCAGAACTATTTATTGAGGGCCTGTTATGTGTCTCGTACTGTACAGTTATTCTTTTCGATCTTCACGGTGATTCTGCAACACAAATGGTACCTCCCCATTTTAGAGATGCAAAAATAACAGACAATGAGACGTTTAAGTCTCTGCCAAAGGCCCACAGCTGAAGGCAGGATTTAATACAGGAGAGTCCAACGACAAAGGTTTCCTCCCGTCCTGCCTTGAAATTACTCAGTGTTTCCATAATCAGTGATTACAACGAATTCAGTTTCAAGAATAATAAATTTGGAGTGCCTCTGAAAGGGAGTTGAGCAGCTATAAATACATACTCGTGCCGATTTCTCTTGAGCAAGATCCAGTAAATTATAAGGAGCCACAGTTCTACCTGGAATGCATTTTTCATTCAGGACACAAGTCAGCAGTGGGCGGATCTTTCTCTGGGCTTCACAATGCAAGAGGAGTCAGGCTGTCAGCACTGTTTCCTTGAATCCTGCTGTGCAGTGGCAATTTATTCTAGGAACAACACTGCAGTGTGACCAAAAATAGAAAGGCAGGTTTTGCATATTTCCCTTCTCTAATGCTAGCATTTTGACCCTATCCATAGTGCGCTGGGATGGCTGCTGGATGAATCAAACTTTATTGACATCTGATGTGTCCTAAGTTAGCTAGAAATGCCAGGTGCCTCAAAGGTGACAGGTACCTTCAGAGAAGCGCTTACGTCAAAGTCATATTTTAAGCGCGTTAACCTCACTTGATGCAGTCAAAGTTTCTAACCTCAATAGACATTTAGGACTAATGTGTTCTTCAAGGCTTAGGCCATGGTCAAGCACGGGTTTTGACTCAAGGTTTTTAAACAGTGAGGATGAATGACTAAGGAGATTTGAAATGGCCTTAATCACCAACAGGTCCATTTAGGTCAATTCCTGACCCTGATGGTCTGGGCAGTCGATCCCAAATACCAAGGCTCAGTTCCCACAATAGTCAGAAGCCGGAGGCAGATAAAGCTGAGCTCTTGAGTGTGGTGAAAGGCAGAGCAAACCATGAGGTGCAGTCTGTTCCCACTCAGCCCCTGCTGGTGGCTGGCCTCCCATCATTAGGTATTCATCCCTTCTAGTCAATGCAGCACTTCCCAAATGACCATCACAGGCCAGCAGCGAAATAAAGCTAGTGCACTTTCCTAAACCGGTTCTATTCCTTGTAAAAGACTGTCCTTTAATCTGAAATTCTACCCTTTCCACTCTTTGTTGCTGTTAAAATATGCTTTCTTTTAAGAAATATTGGTGATATTCTTGGGTGGGAATTTGTTTTCTTTTTAATGTTCCCACTTAGCAAAATAAAAGGTTAGCACTTTGTTGGGGATTGCCAAAAGTTTTGAAAATTTTAGTGGTCTAGGAACCTCTGCATTAAGACATGATTCTCAGAAAGCTTGTCTTTAGGATGCAGACAGTGCATAGTAAGCCCAGAAGAGGCCTTGAGAATGAGCTTGCGGGTTCCTTTTTCTTGTTCAGTGAACATCAGGGAGAGCCGAGTGGGGAAACGACTTCAAACTGGGAATGGGTCAGGCAAAGGCACATAATGTTTCCTTTATAATTTTGCCAAGGCTCTTCCTAGCTGCCTCTCTACCAAACAAAGAGGGAGAAAAGATGAAAATAAATCCCCCAAGGAAAAAGAAGGAGAACCGAGCAGATTACAGTCTGGAAGGGAAGTTGTATTATGGATGACTTACCGTCCTTCATTTATTATGGATGACTTCCCATCCTTCAAAAAAGACGGGCTATTATCGGGGCATCTCTTATCAGTGTTCTCTATCTCTCCAAAGTCCTCAGCAAGAGGAAATTGCCTCCAAATGAAGCAAGAATGGGTCTAGTTAGTACTTGGTGTTCCCCCAGCTTGGAAAGCTCTTCCCCCACCTTCTCTCTTTTGAGGCCCCAATTCAACTTCTTCCTGATACCCGTTCCCGCTCCCCCAGGCAGGCCCTGTCCTTCCTTTCTCCAGGCTCCCATGGTACTCTGTTCCTGCTTCTAGTACCGCACTTCTCATTAGGTAATTTTAAACAGACCATTACCTTCCGATTACAAGATCATAAAAGTTAAAATGTTCAAACTCACAAGTAACAGGAATAATAGCAAATTTAGGCAAAGCTCACTATGTGCCTGGCCCTCTTCTAAGGAGTTCACAGATATCAACACCCTTAATCCTCTCAATAACCCAATGGCTCAAGACCCCAAGTGTGGCCCTACTTTCACAGCCAGAACAAAGTCCCATCCATCTTCCTGCCTCTGGCGCCCAGCACAGTGCTGTTGGTCATGGTCAATGCCTAATAAAAGAACTCTGAATTTACAAGAAAGACAACAGTTGGATTTGCCTATTTTAAATGTCGCCTAATCTATGGATACGGGGCCAGTCTAGATGATGTTTGGGAGCTTGTCCCAGCTGTTTAATTATGGGAACCTATAATTTTTTTAAATTTATTAATTTAATTTTATTTATTTTGGGCTGTGTTGGGTCTTTGTTGCTGCACACAGGCTTTCTCTAGTTGTGACAAGCGGGGGCTACTCTTTGTTGCGGTGCGCAGACTTCTCACTGCAGTGGCTTCTCTTGTTGTGGAGCATGGGCTTCAGTAGTTGTGGCTCGTGGGCTCAGTAGCTGTGGCTCGTGGGCTCTAGAGCGCAGGCTCAGTAGTTGTGGCGCACGGGCTTAGTTGCTCCATAGCATGTGGGATCCTCCCGGACCAGGGTGAACCTGTGTCCCCTGCGTTGGCAGGTGGATTCCCAACCACTGTGCCACCAGGGAAGCCCCGGAACCTATAATTAATTTGCACTCTACAGTCATACTGAGTGTAAAAATGTATCAATATACTCATAATTTGCCATTTTATTGATCACTACCTGGCAGCTCTGGGTAAGTATGTAATTCTATCACTACCTTGGATGTTCTAAAGTTAGGTGGGTGTATACAAACTTAGCTATATGTGTGTGTGTCCCAAAAGGATTAGCAAATTAGTACATTGTGCCTGTGTCAACACTTCTATTTTTAAACTAAACTATTTACTTACTTAACTAACTTTTGGCTTTACTGACAGTTGTTAGTACAGCAGACTGGTATTTAATGAAGCAGGAAAAATAATAAACCATGTTGATGCTATTCCTCCAAATAACTGCTTTTAAAAAACATCTCTTTGCTGGGAAGGCAAAGTGAAGCTGGAGAAGGTCCAGAGAAATGCAATCATATGGTCAAGAAAATGGAATGGTTCCTATACAGGCCAAAAAAAAAAAAAAGCAGGTCTCTTTTTCCTGGAAAGATGAGGGATGAAAGAAAATGTGATTAAAAAGCTATAAAAATTGTGAAAGGAACAAAGAAGATAAACATAGAGAGTTAGCTCCATATCCCAAAATAACAGAATTACGTTTTCTTTTTACCTTGGAGATCAAGGTAAATTTAGGCATGTAAAAGGAAATATTGCCTATGCATTGGGTAGGAGGATAAAAAGAGTACTACTTTTTACACAGTGACAACTTGGAGCTGATAAGTGGTTTAGAGGTGTATGAATTAAGGAATCATAACAAATTATTAATAAAGATGTAGGGGGAGAGAGGGATTTCCTAAGCTGATGAAGCTGACACTACAGCCGATGACTATGCCCTCTACCAGTCATGCCTCAAACCAGATAATATGCTGAGTGGATCATGAATCAATGCCTAAACATTTGTTTGAACTTATATTTCTATATTTCTTATTGTGGTTGTGTATCAGTTAGATGATGAATTTGATTTTTCACTAGCATAGGTAACTGACCAGTTTCATAGCATCACTATTATATAAAAACCATTATCTTCTAATAAAAGGCCTTACTTTCCCGACAAATGATAGTCCTTCCTAACAGAACTATCAGCAGGGCACTAATTAACACATAGGCTGTCTGGCTGGTCTCACGAACATTAGCCCAAGGTCTGCCCTCAGCCATAACACATCTGTCTCTCTCTCCTTCCAGCGATTCCAAATCGTGGAATTGCCATGTGTTTCAGATACAACAGCCATGTAAATGATCCTTCTGTTTGCAAACTCGCCTTGGCCTTGGGAAGCTGAGTCCTGGCACCCACACCATGGGGGTGCCCACAGGGACATGTTCTAACACACAAGAGGGGATGATGGAAAAGGGTTGGGACCCCTTCCAGGGTTTTGGTTCGGCATGCCATTGCCACTCCTCTGGCTTCTCCTGACAGAGCCTTCACTTAGCAGATAATCACATTTCACCCTTTAGAACATGTGATTTCTATTAACATTGCAGCGTTGCCTTGCAGGGCGGCCAGCTTTCCTGTGGCTGCTGGATGCGTGTGGTGTGTCCACAGAGCAGGGGCAGTGCCAGCCTGTTCAGTTCCAAGTAAAATCTTGGAAATCTTTGCCTTAAATAGTAATTATTTTGGCAAAGGTCCTTTATACCTTGCCCTAAATGTTATCCCTCCAAAAGCAGAAAATGACTTTTGTGGGAAGTCTTTCCTATTTTAAAAAGTTTTAGTAAAGGCATAGCAACGTCAGAAATGGAATATGTGTGTTTTTACAGGCCATTATGAAATGAACTTGCAGTAACTCACAATTATTTCACACACCCATTCGCCTTTTCCAGAGACCTTCCAGGATTCAAGATCCCAAACCAAATACAGCCTTGGGTATTCCCAAACTATTTTTTCTAAGTGCTAAAGAGAAATTCCCATGAAGCCTCATTCCTTCAGGATGCAGCACCCTATCCATGCCAAAGAAAAAATACTCTTAAAACTGTTTTGCAATATCAGGGTACATTATGGATATTAGTCCAAATCCCCTTGGTCATATAAAACATGTCACACAATTGTATTTTTGGTCAGAGAGGAGTGTTACAAAATAAATATTTCCCCATTAGAGCACACTGGGAAATGTTTGCTGACACCTACACTCAAACCCAGCAGGTTCCCTTGGAAGAGTTTGGCAAAGAACAGGCCACTCCTTAATGAGGTGCTAGAGTTGGTTGAAAATTAAATATTAATTCACAAAAAATTTTTGCATCTTAACAATCAAAACAGAGGCCTGCCTGTGGGTGTCTGCGCCTTCTGCATTCCTCTGGCTTTTGGTCTGTGAAATGTCCTGGGTCAACCAAGGATCATCATTTTCTTTCTATCTATCTATCTATCAATTTATTTATTTATTTATTTTAATAGATCTTTATTGGAGTATAATTGCTTCACAATACTGTATTAGTTTCTGTTGTACAACAAGTGAATCAGCCATATGCATACACATGTCCCCATATCCTCTCCCTCTTGAGCCTCCCTCCCATCCTCCCTATCCCACCCCTCTAGGTCATTGCAAAGCACCGAGCCAATCTCCCTGAAAATAGAACTACCATATGACCTAGCAATCCCACTACTGGGCATATACCCTGAGAAAACCACAATTCAAAAAAAGACATGTACCACAATGTTTATTGCAGCTCTATTTACAATAGCCAGAACATGGAACCAACCTAAATGTCCATCGACAGACGAATGGATAAAGAAGATATGGCACATATATACAATGGAATGTTACTCAGGCATAAAACAAAATGAAACTGAGTTATTTGTAGTGAGGTGGATGGACCTAGAGTCTGTCATACAGAGTGAAGAAAGTCAGAAAGAGAAAAACAAAAACCGTATGCTAACATATATATATATATATATGGAATCTAAAAAAAAAAAAAAAAAGGTACTGATGAACCTAGTTGCAGGGCAGGAATAAAGAGACAGACATAGAGAATGGACTTGAGGACACGGGGGTGGGAGGGGGAAGCTGGGGCGAAGTGAGAGTAGCATTGATATATATACACTACCGAATGTAAAATAGCTGGCTGGTGGGAAGCAGCAGCATAGCATCACCTTTTATTGAATTGCATCATTCTTTCTCTTTCTAAAGCACTCTGTGGGAAACGTCAAGAAGTTGTGGGGGGTTTTTTCCCCAGAATTTTTTTTTTCTCTATTTCCCGTACTAGAAAATTCTTCCTGAAACTGTTGATGGTTTGTTTCACTTGATTCCAAGAGAGTCATGGTTGTGAGGGCCATGGGAGTACAAAGCAATAGGTGTGACAATTACTGGTTCCTCTTGGAGAACTTTTTCCTCCACCACACATTCTAGAGAGTCCTTGCTATCCAGTCATGCCCAGTTGCTCTGAAGAGTCTTGTCTGCCCTTGCTGTGGCTGCCAGATTGAAGGGTGATGACCACAGAGGTGGCCATGGGTCTTTCACTGCCCCCAGCCACCAGGGGTTTAGTGTCCTCATTTTCAACTACCCTGGAGCTTTCAATTCCAGATCCAGGAATTTCCCCTCTGGCTCCCATGTTCTTACAGAATCCCTCTCCTTCTTTACACACATTCACACACTCATTCACTCAATTCACACAAAACTTTGTGTAGTTATGTGGCCTTAATTTGTAAGTGGAGCGATGGTTGCAAATTAGTTATTATACTGGTCCTTCCAAGGCAAAGTACATACATTTTAATCCCCTAAGGTTCTGGAAATATTTCTCTTACCTCTAATACTGGAATTTCAAGGCACCAGAGCAGATGAGTGGGATTTATAGGCAGGCTGGTCTTTGAGGATTCTTCTAATCACAATACCTGCTCTGGCTGCTACATTCAGATCTTAGGGATGAGAGTTTCAACACTATCAGGGACCCAAATCAGTCTACATATTTTAATACCATTTCCATCTGAAAAGAATTGTTTTTGGGGGGAGAGGATGGGAGATGAAGAGCTTGACGAAATGATTCTAAAGTGTATTTAAGAGAATAAATACATGAGAGTAGCCAAGAAAGTTTTTGAAATGAAGAATAAGGAGAGGGTACATGTTTGATTAGATATGAAAACATTTGAGTTTAATTCCTACCTAGTATGTAGAAAGGTGAAAAAAGTGTCTCTCCCATCCTCACAACAACAACAGAACCATCAATTTTCTTGAATCCTTCAGAAAACTAAGGCTATACAGAATCAAACAGCTTGAAATCTATGGACAGACAGCCCCTCCAAAAAGAGATGAGACTAAGCAAGGGTTTACTTGTGTTTGAGTATAGGAAGAAGAGACGTTGGATACCATACAAAATTAAAAAAAAAAAAAAAGAATTCAGCTAAAAATTGTAACAATTTGTGAAAGGACAAAAAAGGACTACCATGAGAGTACAGCACCCCCGGGAGTTGCAAATACAAGAGGAATTCACACCCACCTGCAGGCTCTTCTCAGGAGACCTCCACCCATTGCTCAAGAAAGGACTGAAATCAGGCAGGAGACCAAAGAAGCCTTCCTCCGTGGTGAAGCCTGGGGAAGGGGAGCAACATTGCTGAGGGAAAGGCACAAAGTTACAACGAGACTCTTCTTCCCTCTAAGCCACTGGGCAGTAAACTCTGTTCACTCAGTGCACAAGTGTAGACCCACTGTAGCTGGGGGAAGGGTAAATGACAAAAAGAAAAAAAAACCCTTTCTATCCCTGGGGAATGAGCAGGAAACAGTCCTGGGCCCAGGATCCCATAAGAGATCTCCTATCCGAGGGAGACAGGCAGGACATCCTCTTTTGCACAAGACAGAAGACAGAGTTCAACTTCTAGAGAGACAAGGGACAGCATTTCTGAGAAGCGTCACTTCTGAAACCCAAATGCACAGTGCCTGCCTAAGTCTGAGACTGTACTAGTAGAAAAGACACTTTGCACTCCCCAGAACCAAGTAACAAGCAACAGCAGTATACCCCACAGGTTGGAAGCAAGAACCTTCTGAAACACAGATACAAAGGACATGTTGAAATCTACAAGTAAAGAAAGAACACTGAGAAAAACCCTCTGACATGCCAGGCATAACCATAAGTATAAGGTAATGCTAAAGGAATTTGAATCTGGTAGTATAATGAATATAACCATAGCAACAACAAAACCCAAACCCAGCTCAAATTCTGTTATATTCACTCAACTTAGAAGAAGATGAACGCCCATTTCCAGCACAAATACTATTTACCCCAGTCTTCTCTGTTCTATACACAATGTCTGACATTCAATCAAAAATTAGGAGAAACACAAAAAAGCAAAGAAAAAAAACAACCACTGTTAAGAGACAAAGCAGGGTTTCCCAGGTGGCGCAGTGCTTGAGAGTCCGCCTGCCGATGCAGGGGACATGGGTTCGTGCCCCGGTCCGGGAAGATCCCACATGCCATGGATCGCCTAGGCCCGTGAACCATGGCCGCTGAGTCTGTGCGTCCAGAGCCTGTGCTCTGCAACGGGAGAGGCCACAACAGTGAGAGGCCCGCGTACCACAAAAAAAAAAAAAAAAAAAAAAAGAGACAAAGCAATCAAAAGACCCAGACTCAGAGATGATACAGATAGCAGAACTATCAAATAGGGAATTTAAAATAACTATGATTAGTAGATTAAAGGCCTAGTGGAAAAGATGGACAATATGTATGAACAGATCAAGAATTTTATCAGAGAAATGAAAACCATTAGAAAGAATCAAATGGAAGGGTTAGAAATAAAAACAATAGTAGCAAAGATGAAGAATGCCTTTGATGAGTTTTTCAATAGATTTGACACAGCTGAGGAAAGAATCAGTAAACTTGAAGATAGGTCAATAGAAATAAACTGAAACACAAAGAGAAACAAACAAAAAAAACAGAGAATTCAAGAGCTGTGGGACAGTATCACACACTCTAATTGGAATGCTAGAAGGAGAAAAGAGGATGAGACAGAAGAAATATTTGAAGAGATTGCTGTCAAATTTTTCCAAAAGTAATGAAATACATCATGCCACAGACCCAAGAATCTCAGAGAAACCCAGGCAGGATAAATACAAAATAGACGAATAAAAAAGCAAGCATACCAAAATACGTTCAAACTGCTGAAATTGAACTATACTTACAAACATCTGAAAAATTTAACAATAAAGAAACAATGTAAAAATAAGACCCATATGATTTCATTGGAAAATTCTATCAAACATTTAAAGAAACATTGCCAATTATACACTATATATTCTAGAAAATAGAAGAGAGGGTAACACATCTTGATTGATTTTATGAAGCCAAGATTACCCTAATATCAAAATCTGACAAAGACAGTTTAAAAAAACTATCTTTTTTAGATATGCAGAAATCCCTTAAATATTAGAAATATATAAAAAAATAATATGGGTATACACACCAAGTAAATGATAAATGGATAATTAAAGCTGCTTATGTTGGTATTAAAAAATTGTCAGTTTGGGGGAAAAAGAATACACATCATGAACAATGGGGTTTATCCTGGGAAAGCAAGTTTGGTTCAATTTTTTAAATCAATCAATGTCTTCCACCATATTAACAGCCTAAAGAAGGAAAACCACATGATCATAGCAATTGATGCAGAAAAAGCATTTGTCACATATCAACATCCATTCATGACAAAAACTCTCAGTGGAATAGGGGAAGGAAATTCCTCAAATTGATTAAGGACATCTACAAAATACCTACAGCTAACATCACGCCTAATGGTGAAAGAAGAATGTTTTCTCCTGATATTCTCTCACCATTCCTATTCAACATCTTACTGGAAGTCCTGGCCAGTGCAATAAGGCAATAAAAAGAAATAAAGAGCATAGAGTTTGGAAATGAAATGAAGCCAAAGCTGCAAAATTTGTGGGCATGTGTTGAGCACTTAAAAGCTGTTAGAGTGTCTCACCACCTAACTCTAAGACTCCTGTGCTGGGATAAGTTGGTCACGGAACAGGTTAGATCAACATTAGGTCATCCACCTACCCCAAGAAAATTTTCATGCAACAAGGTACACTGTAAGACACCACAAAATCTCCGACCCTGTGGCACATCCCTCTTAGGTATTAATTTGTTTCCATGAGACCCAAGGCTTAGCTAAAGAAATGGGATTCTCGAGTTTCATAGAACTGGGCATGCCTTCTTCCAGCACACCTATTTATTTTATAAAAGTCTAAGAACTGTGGTCCTGGAAGCTATAGATCTCTACAAAAATGGCAAAATCTTACAAAGACAACCTAGAATTACAATGACTATTTTGGTATGGTGAATGTTCCAGCCAGGCAAGATCATTCATTTAAGAAGTGCACTTGAATGAAGGGCTCCCAAATCAAACAAATAGAATGGGATATCTATTTTAACTGGAAATATGCAGAAGCCTCCAAGTCTTCAAGATTCCAAAATAGCTTCATTGAAAGATCCATTGCAAAATGTTAGTGAAAAATTAAAGGCACAAGAGGTACCTAAAACAAAAGACTATAATACTAATGTGACTCCCCCTAATCCCCTCTATCCTCCTTTACCTGAGGACTCAGTCTACGAATCCTCTATCTGAATTGCCTTTCCACTCTGAAGGGACTATAAGACCATCAACAGAAGTCTGCCAAGTTAGTGACCTAACAGCTGCAACAGCTCCAAGGCCAGAAAACTTAAATACCACCTAGGCCTCCCTCATTGTACCCAACATTAAAACACTGGCCCAGAAATCTGTGTCTCATTTGCCATCCACCAGGGCACTGGAAAAAAATTATCCTTGAAGGTTTTGTCAAATCCTTTCACCCAACTTGAATGCCCTCATATCTACCCTGGAAGGAGGGCCCTCCTATGGACCCTGCCTTTCCAGGGTTGATGACACTGTGAGGGATTCTCCAATAAACTGCTATCAGCTATTCCCTTAAGCAGCCAATAAGTGTTCTAGAAATTTTATGAAATTCCTAGAAATCTGATATGTCCTGGTGTAATGTTGTTATTGCCTTAACGTGTTGTATGTCACAGAAATAACCAAATTTCCTTGTCAATTCCATTATAATGCACTCTCATCAAATCTTTAACCATGAGAATTAAAGATTTTTTTTTATCATTTACAGACACTTATTGTTTTACTCTGATGCTTTTGCAAAGCTGAGATTCAAGAAAAAGGTCCTACCAGGTACCCTTGACCGCTGACACCACTGCCAAATTACAAGGTGTTGAACCTTGGGTGCATATTTCACAACTGAAGAAGGCTCCACCTGACATCTGGTTGTGTACAAATGCTGGAGACCTCAAGACCTCAAACTGATTCAGAAGAGAAGTAGCTGACCTCAAGGTAGACTGCTTCCTCCCAAGACGTCAGATCTACAATGTTTCTTTCTAGTCCATCTTCCTTCTCTATCTTTTTCCCCAATTCTTACTCCATGAAGATCTTTATGATGCTTTTGTCTACCTTTTCTCTTGCTCTGGCCTGGAAAGGTAATGCATCGGGCAGAACATGTCAAAGGAGGGAGTAATCCAACCTCCAAACAACAGCTGGATTTGCCACGATGTCAGTGATGCTGTTGTTCTGCCTGTAACACACTTCTCCCTAATTTCCAATGCCTGTTTTTCTGGAACAAACACAGCCCTCTTTCTATCATGCCAGGCTCTGTAACCATGGGGACCCATTAACCTGCCTCCGGTTAACAACCTAAACCCAGGAACCCTGCATCCAGGCTCTGTAAAAAGAAAGGGACACAAGGCAAGGGTAACCAGAATAAAACCTCCTGGGCGTCTACAGACATTTCAATTTTACTGGTCTCCATGGCTGTCACCTTTCCAGCCCTGAGCCACAGATTCAAATGGGAATTACCAGGAGCAATTTATGAGTCAAAAGTCTCTTCCTTTGGCAGATCCCTACTCCCCTGGCTAGGAGTAATTCCAAATGAAGTTATGATCAGAAACCTCTCCTTAACTCTCAAAGATATTTCAGAATCTGCTGCTAAAGCAAGAGCTGCCCAACAAAAATCTCTAGACTCTCTGGCCAAAGTTGTTCTTAATAATAGGAGAGCCCTTGATTATCTTTTAGCTGACCAAGGAAGTGTTTGTGCTGCACTTGAACTGACGTTTCTAGGGAAGGTGATACTCAACTATATAAGATCACTGAACAAGACATTGGCTTAAGAAAGTGACTCCTTCAACAGGGTCTTTCTTTGACGTATTTGATTCCAATTGGTTTGGGTCTTGGGGACCATAGCTCCAAAGTGTCCTCCAGACACTGGGAATTATCCTACTTGTAATAATCATAGCAGTCTCCGTGGTGCACTGTAGTCTCTCAGAAGCTTTACATGCATGTTCACAGCTGCTAACCACCAACCAAATGATCTCCTTATGTACAGAACATCAGAAAAGAAACAAAGAGAATGACCAACTTAAAGACTGTGAACATGACATCATGACCTGTAAATACCACACAGAGATTCATCAAAACTACAAGAATTCCAGAGTAGTTGCTGGGAGGAGCACTAATGCCTTAAAATTGTCATCATAGCTCTCAGACTAAAAGTCTAAACAATAGGAGAGAATTGTTAAAAACCAGACAACAGGCCCCAAATGGAGTCACACTAAGCCCCACGTCACCAAACCCCACGACACCTGATTACGTTTTGGCCTCTCCCAGAAATGGAATCTTAAGCCAGTCAATCAGGAATCACCTGATCATCACTAGTCAGGTCATCTGCCTGATAGACCCATCCTCTAAAGTGTCATCCTCTAAAGGAAAGTCACCTTCCAATAGTCAGCCAGCTTTCTTGCCTGATACAACTTCCTTGTTCCTGCTCCCTTCTGCCTACAGCTCCTGGGAGCTCCTTTTTATCTACTAGACTGGTTGTTGCTCAATTCATGAATCATTGGATAAAGTCAATAAAGACAGGACCTTTAAAATTCACTCAGTTGAACTTTGGCTTTGTAACATGTGTACCATAAGGACCTTACAGCAGGATATTGCCAATCTCCTCCCACCCGACATGTGTACTCTTATTATACATTTTACATTTTGTACACTCATAATACATTGCTACTATTTTTTTCTCTTGACAATCATGTATCTTTTAGAGCAATTAAAAATTTTACGTGTGTCGGGCTTCCCTGGTGGCGCAGTGGTTGAGAGTCCACCTGCCGATGCAGGGGACACGGGTTTGTGACCCGGTCGGGGAAGATCCCACATGCCGCAGAGCGTCTGGGCCCGTGAGCCATGGCCGCTGAGCCTGCGCGTCCGGAGCCTGTGCTCCGCAACGGGAGACGCCACAACGGTGAGAGGCCCGCGTACCGAAAGAAAAAAAAAAAAAATTAACGTGTATCTTACCTGCTTTGATTCAAATTCCAGCGCGTTTCCATCTTGCAACGCATTCCTCCCACCTGAAGAATTTCAACATTTCTTGTAGAGCACGTCTGCCAGCAATAAAGTCTGAGTATTCCTTTTCTGAATTCTTACCCCCTCGTTAGCGTGGAGGGGTTTTGTTTTTGTTTTCTTGTTTCCTTCCCCCAGGTTTGCCAGCGCTCTAAGGGAAACAGTGTTTTGCCCTTTCTCCAGCAGATTAGGCTTTTTTGCTCCAGAAGGGAGACAGCGGAGGGGTTCGGTGGGGCTTCGCGCCCCTCTGCAGGGGCTGTTTTTCCCTCCTCCAGACCTGCACTACTGAGGGAGTCTTTCTCAGGACTTTGGCCAGTCTTTTGGGTGAGTGCCCAATGGGCTCCACGGAGAAAAGCCTTCGAGAAGACGCAAACCCCCTCTATACCTGTAGCTCCTGGCAGCTTCGTGCTCCCTCTCTAGCCCACGCTGATTCTCCACCAATTCTTTATGGGCTCCAGGTGAATTCTGTTGGCTGCGTCTGCTCCCTGGGTTAGCACGGGCTTGCGTTCCGTGCTTCCCCACAGGCCCACATCGATCCTTAGATTTCAGGCAAGGTGATCACCCTGGGACCTCAGCTTTCTGATGGTTCCCGAAAAAGTAGTAAACTTGCATTTTGTCTGAAGTTTATAAATAACACTGGGGTGACTCCTAGATCTCTATGTCTTGAGCTTTTTACTCTCTTTTCACCTGGCTAACCCACAGGGCCATGTCATACCTCAGTATGTTTTTCTTACTCACAAGAATGCCTTAGTGAAGCCACAGCTGATGAGAATTGAATGGACATAATAACACACTAACAAGAAGGTGCTCCTATCACCCTGGAGTCGGCTTTACTTTGTGGTGAGCCAGAGGTCCAATTGAGGAGGAGGCCTGGGTCCTGCCCCACGCTGGGAAAGGCCAGTAGAGGGTCCAGCTTGCAGAGGGGGCAACAAGGGTGTGAGAAGCTACCTGGACCCCTTTGCTTTCCAGGCCCCGACTCAGTATCCAGAGCCTGTCCGTCCCCTCACAGTTGCAATCTGGGAGGCTGGGACCTGCCCCATTCTAGCAGCATCCCCATGTGTGATGTCAGGATCTCCCTCTTCGCAGCTGTGGGGGGCAGTGAAGACTGTTTCAGCTTTTGCAGGTGAAGGTAATATGGTCGAGAGCCTCATGTACTAGAAATAGCAAGCAGGGCCCTGAGGGCGTTCTGCTCCTGCTCTACACTGTGTACCTTTTTAGGTGTCTGAGCTGCTCTGGCCTCCAGCTTGTTCATTTGACTTCACTCCCCAAAAAAAGCAGGGGCAAGGTGAAGAGATGCACACATCCACCTGTTGTACATATGAGGTTTGTATCCATGTGGAATAAAAGTTGATTTCTTTCTTTTTAATGAAGGGCTAGTAGGGAGCTGCTGTGCAAATAGCAGCGCCTCCCCCTAGACTATGCTCAGGGCCGTCTTAGCAGAAATCATCATTCTCTTGCCTTCAAAGATGGCAATGTTTTGTGCACATGCATCAGTGAAAGTGCTTACAGATATACTACAGAAGAGCACTTTGGTTCTTTGTAGGGTTCTCTCAGTTAGTTCACATTTTCACCCAATACTCATCTCTAAATACCCCCAGAGTGGCAGCTTTTGTCACCTCTTGCTTTATAGATAGTATAAATGAAGCTCATAGGGAAGGATTAACCCCAAATCATTTAGCCCCGAAGCAGAGGAAATATCTTGGAGTAGCACTAGAGTACCCAGGTGGGCTCAGATGATGGGGGGAGTGGGGGACACCTTTAGGTGGGAGCTGCCTTCAATGGGGTACCTCCTTGCTTTTGACACTAAGTCTTCCTGTTGGAGTCAAGCTTGTATGTCACTCAGAGTCCCAGAAAGAAACAGATGACATGCTCAAAAGGAAGGTTTAGTAAAGGGACTTGTACAATATAATACGCAAAGTTTAAGGAAATCACCAAGGGATAGTGAAGTACCCTCAGGGCTAGTGTATTAGTTTGCTAGGGCTGCAGTAACAAAACACCACAGACTGGGTGGCTTAAACAACAGAAATTTATTTGCTCATGGTTCTGGAGGCTAGAAGGCCAAGATCAAGGTGTTGCGGGTTTGATTTCTTCTGAGGCCTCTCTCCTTGGCTTGCAGGCTATCTTCTCACTATGGCCTCACATGGTCTTTCCTCTGTACGTGTGCATGCCTGGTGTCTCTTTGTGTGTCCAAATTTTCTCTTCTTATAAGGACACCAGTCAGATTGTGTTAGGGCCCAGTCCAATGGCCCCATTTTAACTTAATCACCCTTTAAAGAGCCTACCTCCAAATACAGTTACATTCTGAGGTACTGGGGGTTAGGGCTTCAACACATGAATCTGAGGGGACACAAGTTAGCCCATAACAGCTAGTAACAATGGAGGGGGCAGCTATTACCACACTATGACTGAAGAGGCAGAGGGAGGGGGAGGTTACCAGAACCCAGACGTTGGCAGAAATGGCTATGTGGAGAGGGCCCCCTGACAGGAGTTGTGCGTTTGGTAGAGAGGTGCAGCCAACAGTAGCCTAGTAGGGAGGGGGTGGGGGGAATATAGACCCTGACGTCACTGTCACTGTCCTCCCCTCCCTGAGCTCCCACTGGTGCCTTTCTCTGGCTGAATCCAACGGGAAGCCAGAGGCAAAGGAACCTATTGACACAGTCCCGTGGGGTCGGCCTCCGAGGCTTAGAGCCGCGTGGGAAAGGGTAGAGGAGCAAGTACAAGATACTCGGTGTGGCTTTGCAAACTGAACACCAAATCCTGCTCTGACGCCAGGATGACTTAGGACAGGGGCATTCAATTGCCTAATATTTTAATTAATCTGGGTATGTTCGAGAACCCTGAAGAAAACCACCGTGTCTGTAGGGTCATTCTGAGGAGACACTTCCTGAGAAAACACTCTTCAGAGACATCTTCCCTAGGGTTGAGGTCAGGAGCGTCATCCACATTGCTCAAGTGTCAGCAGAGAAGGGTCAGGTGGGACCTGGGTTTCCACCCTCTCCTGGGAGCCCTTTCCAGTCAGAGTCCAGCTGTGCTCGTGGGTACAAGCCATCATGCCTCTAGGCCTTTGCCCACGCTGCCCCCCCTGCCTGGAGTGCCCTTCACTCTCCTGTTCACTGTCTGACCCTTACTCACCCTTCAAGACCAGGACTAAAGGACATTCTCTGAACTTCCTGTAAGGTAAGGAGACTCTTACTGGAGATGTAATAAGCAGCCCAGTTTTCTGCTGGACGACAATAACAAGTGATAGGGGTGATTATCCAAAGATCTCAACATTTTAATATGTTTTAGGTAGGAAAATATCTTAGGTGAGGGTGGAGGAGGGCTGGTATCCCGCCACCCATCTGAGTATATCCCGGGAAGCACTGTGCTAGGAGGTTAGGGGATATGGAAAAGCAGAAGTGATGGTCCCTGCTCGGCAGGCAACAGAGACAACACACACACGTGAGGCATTAGACAGCACTACTGTGCACTCCTCTAGCATTTCCCTGAGGCACAGACTGTCTCTGCCATGTTAGTGCACGAAGTACTACAGGCAGTGTAGCACCACTACATAGAACGTAGCCTACTCCAGGGGTTCCGAACCTGGGCTCTGGAATCAGTCTTCCATCCGGACTCTTCCCAGCGCTGACACGGGACACATTATTTAATCTTGCTGCAGCTACTTCATCATCTGAACAATGGAAACAGTAGTGCCTTCTGCATCAGATGGATGTGAGGGTACACTGAACTAGTGGCACGAATCAAGTACTCAGTAACTGTTAGTTGTCTCATTTTATTGACGAAAGTGCTTGGGCATTCAGGTGAGAAATCACTGTGGGCTGGGGGGCCGGGAAAGGCTTCACGGGACATGAATTAAGCCTGGGAAGGTGGGCCTGGAATTTATCTGGATGGTGAGCAAAAGGATGGGTAATATAACAACCCCACATACTGGCCAAACAAGAGTAACTCCTACTGCCTCTGGGCTTAGGCCTTGTCTAACTTACTTTAGCTTCTATTCTTCGATCAAGCCTAGCACCTCAGGCAAACACCCCCTCCCCAGCTCCTGCTCAAAACCTCCATGATTTGCTACATGCCCTGTGGCCCTCTTATTCCATCCCAAGGCTCCAGAGTTGCAGCTCTGCAAACCAGCATGATTAGCCACCACTGTTAGCTTCCCATTCAGCATATAAATCTAGTGCCTGGGATTACCTCATGCCAGAAAACCGAAATCCAAGTCAGATGGTTAAGGCATTAATAGCAGCGAGTGTTGTAAAGACTCAGCAGTGTGAACCTTCCCAAAATGAACCATCCTGACCTCCCTTGCGCTGACAATGCGTGTGTGACATCATGTGTAAATGAGCCTTAAATTTGAACCAGGTGCCGAGAGCTGTCTGGTGTCTCCTGGCTGCTGTATTAACCACTAACATGCACTGGGGGATTCTGAGGCAGTAAAATGGAGCGAAACCGATGGCAGTGGCCAGCGCCGGGCGCAGCAGCTGCGGCAGTGAACATTCAAATCACGCCCACCCTGTGGAGCCCAGGCCCCCCGGGCCCTGTAAGGCTGATTTCCGGAGGGCTGGGAAGCCTGGGGGATTTGGCTGGCTTCGCTCAGCGACAAGAGCTCCTCCATGCAAGTCAAACCACTCTGACTTGCTTCCCAGCCTTGATTCTGAGCTCTTTTTTGATTTGCATCCATGAGGTGGGACTCTGAAGCTCAGTCTGAAGCGGCAGTTGGTGACAGCCAAAGCCGATGCATGCAGGGACAAGCAGTCGAAGACATATTTTTGGAGGGCACAACTGCCAAGGAAGAGAGCCAGCCCCAAATCCCTAAGTGCTGTGGTTGTTACCAGGCTGGCATCTGGAGATAAAAATATACCTCTGTCCATCGGGCATCACAAATTCCCTCATCTGGGCCTCTCCCCACAGCAGGTCAGATGACAAACAGGCTCTAGAGAATGCTAAATAAAATGGGGAGGGATGGAATTAGGTGTGTATGTGGGGCGGGGTGCCCCTACCATTGTTAGTCACAGGTGTGAGAGAACAGGTGGAGGGTAACGTGAGTCAGGAAGAAATTAAGCCTAGATAAAAATGAGGTTTTTTTTTTTTTTTTTAATGCTTACTGTTCATGATGCCCAGTCCCAGGATATTAACAGCATGGCCGTGTTAATAGCCTGTATTCTGATCATCACTAGCAGGCCCACAGAGACCGGAGATGGTGAGGATAGGAAGGAGGCACGCGAAGGGATCCTTGGTGGGAACTGTCCTGGAAGCGTTACACATGCTGGTGAAAAGAAGCTAGAGCCAAAGAGAGGGGAAAACCCACAGTTCACGGATTCCATGGGGCTTCAGCTCCAAAGAAATCCTCTGTTGCTCAGGGCAAGCTCTTACACCACCAGCACTCACCAAGGGCATTGCACCTCCTGTGAAGCTGGGTGCGGTGGGGTGGGCAGGGGCGGCAGGTCCTGGGTGGAGGGTGGAAAGGGGCTGGTAGGTGTCGTATCTTTCATAAAGGCTGTTACTGTGTGCTTAGACATAAATATACAAGAATTTGTGTATTTTGTAATTTAAAGAAATTAAATGTAGCACGAAGATGTTGGGGATGGGTTTCCTGAATAACGGAGCAAACGGGGTTACAGTCTCAGAAGTCCTTCCCGAGGAGGTGAGGGTTCAGTAAGTTTTTGTTTTTATGTTTCCTTTTTTCAAATAAACCTTTACTGGAGTATAATTGCTTCACAATACCGTGTTAGCTTCTGTTGTACACCAAGGTGAATCAGCCGTATGCATACACGTGTCCCCATATGCCCTCCCTCTTGAGCCTCCCTCCCACCCTCCCTATCCCACCCCTCTAGGTCATCGCAAAGCACCGAGCTGATCCCCCTGTGCTATGCTGCTGCTTCCCACTAGCTATCTGTTTCATAGTGTATACATGTCGATGCTACTCTCACTTCACCCCAGCTTCCCCCCTCCCACCCCGAGTCCTCAAGTCCATTTTCTATGTCTACATCTTTATTCCTGCCCTGCAACTAGGTTCATCAGTACCATTTTCCCCCACCTTTGAGGAAGAGGAGGAGATTTGGAGAAGACAAAGAATACAGCATGAATGGCTTGTGCAAAAATGTGGAGGCAGGAACTCATGGGGAGTCCCTTAAGATGCCAGAGGTCTTAATAGGATCTGAGGGCAGGAAGGATTTCCCCAAACTCCATTCCTCAAGCACCCTGGAGCCAAGAGTTTGGAACAAATTAAGCACAGGTTTTTAGATGACTAGCCCTTAAAGGCTGAAAGTACTTCTTTTCATAAAGCTTTTGGAAGATGATGTTGACAGTCAATGCAGAGAGGCAATTAATGTTTTTCTATCACCATTTTGGATCATGCCTTGCTCAAAAAGGCCTTCATCCAGACCCTACCTTTTCTTTGATGGAAAGTCCAAAATCGGCCTAGCTTTTGCCATTCTCTACAACCAGGATCCTACCCTTCAGCTTTATTTCTCAAACTACCATTACATCTTTGCTCCTGGCAAAATTTTAACCTGTCATTTTCAAAATATTTTTACCTTTCATTTTCTTGTATGTTTGTTAGTATTTTCTAGTAGGAATGCCTGCTTCCCATTCTCCATTGGTGATCCTGCTATTTTACTCAGCTGTTACTTCCTCCACACAATCTTCCCCACTCACCCAGAGGGCAGTGAGCATCCATTCCTATGAAGTTGTCCAGCAGAGCTTTTCTTGTTCATATTACTCACCAAGCTATGTCACTCTTTCAACAAGCACCCGCTGATGCTCTAGTGTGCACATGGCAGGCACTATGGCCAAATCCTGTCCTTCAGGATATTACAATCCTAGCTAGGGGATTATAAACTCCACCAGTGGTTTATCAATTAAAAAACAAATATTATACATACTGAACAATGTCATATAGCTATGCAATAGGCAAAATCTTCCACTCACGAATCAGGCTGCAAATGGAGTTCAAGAAATTTCTCTCACCAGAATAAAGTTCTAAATAGCTAGAGTACGGCTCTCTGAGTTACTGAAAGCAAGTTTCTTTTTTGTTTTACTATATACAAGTGACAACATTGTGAAATGTTTAAGTAACTGAACCTGGGAGTGATTAGACATATTTTAGAGGATTTGACTGAATAGAAAAAAATCTGGGAAAACCATTTTTACATTGACATTAAAATGCATGAATGCAACTCTATTTAGTCTGCTTAGCTAATAAGTTGAGAACTATTCTGGGTGAGTGAAAACAAAGAATCTCTTTGAATGCAAATGAATGACAAATTTTTAGACAGAGACAGGAGGCGTCCCCAAGTATTTTGCTTCCCTGTGAAATGTAAATATTATCATGGTATAATCATTACTGATTGACTTTTGATATGACATACAAACCTATGAAGTCTTACAGTAGAAATGCTGTTTTTTCCCTAAATCCTGAAATCTTGGCAAAATTTTGTAAATTTGTAAGCCAGGAATCAGTTATCTAGATATTTTTCCCTTCCAAAGTTTAGGATCAGCAATTTTGGAAGAGAAAGCCAAGTAAGTCATTAATTTATTTTTGTAACCAAGATCTCTTTTTATATATATTTCCTTCCGAATATAAGATAACTGAAGTTGGTGAGCATTAGAGGTGCCAAAATCTCTACTGAATTTTTGAATATAGACTTCGGTTATTTAGACCAGTAGTTTTCAAATGTTGATCCATGAGAAAGTTTTCATGGTCCTTGATGAGAAAAATAAGGAATATATAGCAATCTTTTAACAAATCTAGATCTACTGAATTTAAAGGATTGTATTTTATTATAACATGACCTTCTTTTTCATATTAAAGGATGGTGATGAATGGCGGCAAGGTTTTTTTTAATGTCCTCGACCGATTCTCAAAATAAAAAGTTGGCAAGCTGATGAATGTCCCCAGATTTTTTTTGAAGTTCTAAGGATCCAGAAGAAATCTAGTTTTAGAAACAATGAATTAGAGTGCTGATGGACTGAGCTATATTTGGATTTTTAAAAATTGTATTTGTAGAGTCATAGAACACGGAAATGGATTTCTGACTGTTTTTCAAGGGATCCAAGATTTCTCAAAGTCTGACTGACAAATATTGGAACACAACTTTCCTTTGCCTAGAATCTCCTCTGAAATACTTCACAACAATGCTTCGGCAACAGACCATGACTCAGAGGACACACAGTGGGCCCAAATGCTGTCTGGCTGGTGTGCAAAACAGACTTAGACTTACATGCAACATTTTAAATGAATCAAAGCAGCCTTCAACACAGTCAGTATTGACTATATATCTACTATGAGCAGAACCTTTTTGTGGGAAAAACTCCAGCAGTTGTTTATACTTAACTATTAGCAAGATAGTTAAGCACACAGGTTTTATAGGAAAATTTAAGTTTATATTCTGGATGTGTGACCTTGGACAAGTCACTTAACTTCATAACCTTGCTAAACTTTAATGTCTAACATATTAAATGGGGGAATATAACTGTACCTACCTCAGATCACATGAGATAACATGCTTGGCATGGTGCCTGGTCCATACATATAAGAGCTTGCTCATCATTATCATTTTACTTTATGAGACTGACAAACTTCCATTCGTTTAACACACCAAACTCTCTCTCAGATTTGAACAGAGAACTGAATAGGAGAACTAGGGAACTCTAAAAAATGGTCTTCACTCTTTCCCCACAGGAATGCCCTTCCCTAGGGGCCCTACTTCCTTTGATTCCTACTATCACCATCCAGTTAGAAGTGAAGTTAAGGGGTTCTAATTCCAAACACAGAACACCTTAGGTTTATGTAAGGCAAGTGCTGGGAGCCCAGTCTCTGAACCACCAGGCTTGGTTCTAGAGAACCTGGGACGATGACGCCAAGGGCAAGTGTTAGGAAGTGTAGAGCTGTCACAACCCCTGAGATCCACTTCTTTGAAGGTCTGGTCGTTTGTCTTTTAAAAAGAGGCATTTCACTACAAGTACGATGGATGGCTAATCAAGAATGAACCTGTAAGTCAATGAAATGACACTTTATTGCCACCGAGATGTCAACTAAAGTTGCCTGCGCTTTGAGAGTCAGGCTAAGTTGGTTCAACCACATTCTCATATGAGGACAGTCTCACAGACCTTCTGATGTCCCCAAGGACTCTGGAAGGAAGCAGTGACGTGTATGTTTTCTGCTCATCTCTGGCTCTGAAGTGTACTTTTTTGGAGGGTTCTGGATCACCTGGCTGGCACATGTGCTACTCCTGTTCTGCCCCGTGTGTCTCCAGAGAAGGGTTAACACACATACTATCCTGCTCACACAAGGCATGTTTGTGTGTCACTGACTTTTATTGGTTTCAGGAGATGGAGGCAGGCAAATTAAAACTGAATATTAGACGTTTATGCTCGGAAAATTCTTCTTAGCCGCTTTTCCTCACAGTCTCTAGACTCCCAACACGGGCTCAACACCCACTGCCCTTTTTCCTCTGCTTCTCAACTCCTAAGTCCACATTCTTTTTATGCAGAGTGCGTTAGCTATTACTTTCACTTCTTCTCCGGCCAACGCATTCTCCTAGGGGCTCACTTTTTCCCCTTTTCTTTAAATTAAAGTGAAATTCACATAATATAAAACTAACCATTTTCACAGGGCTTTAGTACCCTCACATTGTTGTGAAACTGTACAGGGTCTCACCTTTCATCCTCAAATGACCTATCAAGATATTTTCCTAAGCAAAGACGTTAAAGATATTTCCCTTTCTGGGGGCTTCCCTGGGGCTTCCCTGGGGCTTTCCTGGCGGCGCAGTGGTTGAGAGTCCGCCTGCCGATGCAGGGCACATGGGTTCGTGCCCCGGTCCGGGAGGATCCCACATGCCGCGGAGCGGCTGGGCCCGTGAGCCATGGCCGCTGAGCCTGCGCGTTCGGAGCCTGTGCTCCGCAAAGGGAGAGGCCCCAACAGTGAGAGGCCCGCGTACCACACACACACACACAAAGATATTTCTCTTTCTAAGAGAGATTCTGGTGTCAGCTCCCCACTTCCCTTAAACTTTGTTCTTCCATGGAAACAAGTCTTTTGGCATTTGAGGAAAAGATGCCAGATGCCCTCAAACAGCCTCTTATCCTTTTGGAGAAAGAGATATAATTTGTAAAAAAAAAAGTTGTGAAACATTTAAAATAGACCTGTTCAGAAATTGTTCCATTTGCAGAGACATGGATGGGCTTAGAGACTGTCATATAGAGTGAAATAAGTCAGAAAGAGAAAAACGAATACTGCATATTAATGCATATATGTGGAATCTAGAAAGATGATACAGATGAACTTATTTGCAAAGCAGAAATAGAGACACAGACATAGAGAACAAATGTATGGATACTAAGGGGGCAAGGGGAAGGTGGGAGGAATTGGGAGATTGGGTTTGACATATATACACTACTATGTATAAAATAGGTAACTAATGAGGACCTACTGTACAGCACAGGGGACTCTACTCAGTGCTCTGTGGTGACCTAAATGGGAAGGAAATCCAAAAAAGAGGGGATATATGTATGTGTATAGCTGATTCACTTTGCTGTACAACAACAAAAAAAAACTTATGGTACATGCATTAACTTATGGTACTCACTTCTGGGTATTTCTCCAAAAGAAATGAAAGAGATATTTGCATTACCATATTCACTACAGCATTATCCACAAGAGCCAAGAGGTGGAAACAATTTAAATATCCACTGACAGATGAATGGATAAAAAATCGTGGTACTTACACATGATGGAGTATTATTCAGCCTTTAAAAAGGAAAGCTTGCCATATGTTACAACATGGATGAAACTTGAAGATATTATGCTAATTTTAACAAGCCAATCACAAAAGGACAAATATGTTTCCATTGTATGAGGCAGCTAAAGTGGTCAAGCTCATTGAAGCAGAAAGTAAAATGGTGGTTGTTAGGCTGGGAGGGGGGAAAATGGGAGTTTTTGTTCCATGGGCATAGAGTTTTAGTCATGCAAGATACAAAGTTATAGAGATCTGCTGTATAGCAATGTACATACAATTAACCATAGTACTGTATAATTAAAAGTTTGTTAAGAGGGGAGATTTCCTATAAGGTTTTTTTTTAAAACTACAATTTAAATAAATAAATGCATATATATATACATATATATATATGTTTATATATCTCTAAGTGAAAAAAAGTCAAGGTGCAGAGAACTGCAGGTAGTATGCCAACATTTGTGTGTGTGCTTGTATGCATGTGTGTATTCTATATAACGAATGGTTAAATAGGTTTGGAATACATTTGAAAGGATACAAAAGCTTGTAAGGGTGGTTGCTTTCAGGAAGGAAAACTGGAAGCTGGGCAGAAGTAGGAGGGAAGCAATTTCGTAAATTTTGAATTTGTACCATGTGCATGTTACCTATGAAAACAGAAAATATATTACAAGATACTAATGAGCTATACCAAAAGAATCATATAAATAATAAGGCGTGGGTTGGGTGGAGAATGAAGTATTTAAAAGGTGGGATTTGAGCTGGGTCTTGAAGAACAGAAAGAATCTGGGCTGACGGAGGAGAGCAATAAGGACATTCTGGGTATATATGTGGAAGTCAGAGTGGGGAGAAGGACAGTGGAGGTAAAAATGTGGAAGGAGGGTAATGAAAGGCAAATCAAGTGCCAGATAGCGAAACAGTCGGTGTATAGTAGAAGGTAAGTAAGAAAAAGATGAAATACAGTTGAGTAGATGCGGGAGGGGAATGTGGAATTAACGTGTTGGGTAGTAGGGAACCATTATAGGCTCTTGAGCAGGGAAATCATATTGCAAAACCAGAATTCCAAGGAGATAAGTAGACAGCAACAGATGAAATGGACTGGAAGACACACATCTGTTAGCAGGCTGATGTGGCATTTCAGCAGTTGCCCATTACAATCATCTGAGAAGCTTTAAAAATAGATATTAATGCCCAGGTCCATTTAATTGGTTTGGGGGTGGAGCCTGGACATTGTCATTTTTTAAAGCTCCCCAAGTGATTCTAAAGAGCGACCTGGGTTGAGAATCCCTGCAACAATCCATGCACAAAGAGATGAAGGCTCAGATTCAGGTGCTGGCAGGACGTTGGGGATAGGATAAAAGCAAATCTAGGAGACATTTCAAAGGAAGAACTGATATGGTGACAGACTGGAGATAAGGAGTGAAAAGATATATAGTCTGTTAGATTCCTTTATGTATTCATTCAACACATATTTATTAAGCCAATCCCAAGTGCTAGGTACCATTCTAGGGTCTAAGGGTTTGGTGATGAACAAGACAGATGACTCCCAGTTCTTAAGAAACCTGAAGTCTAGTGGACACAGACAACAAACAAATATGCAGGTCTAACAGGGTAAAGTTAAAGCATGACTGTATGTTGGAGGCAGCTTGTTTATATTAGACTTTTAGGGAAGACCTGTCTGAGTGGGTGATATTTGAGCTGGGGCTTGATGATGAGGAGCCAGGCTTGCAAAGGTCTTTGAAGAGAATGGTCTAACTAGGGAAGATGCTTAGCACATGGGAACAAGCTTGGTGTGTTCAAGGGACAGACAGGCCTGTGTGCCGGAGAAGAGTGAAAGACAGATACGAGGTGAGGCCAGAGAAACGAGTAGGTACAGATGAAAGAGAACCTCGTAGGCCATGGCACAGCGAGATGGGAAGCCATGGGAGGAAATTAAGCAGGGTAGTGACATGATCTGATTTACATTTTTAAACAACTACTTTGGCTGCACTGTGGAAAGAGATTGCAGGTGGCAGGGATGGAAGCAAGAAAACCAGCTGGGAGGTTAGATTAAAACAGTGGGGCCACTGACAGACATGGGAAAACTGTGGAGGGGGACAGATATGAACATGTTGAGTTTGAGGTTACTGTGTGGCATCCAAGCAGAAATGTCCAAGAGCAACTAGAAATATGAATAGGTGAGAATTTAGGTTGTACCTACTAACTTGGGAGATTCTTCCAGGGGGTCTAAAGAAAAGCAGGTTGGACTATACTACAGGAACAGAACAACTTCACCGAGAGAGATTAATAATGACTTGGAAGAAAGGTTTCTAGTGGTGGGTCGGAGGGCTCTGTAGTTAGTCTTGTGTCATTGAACTTTTTCATCTGTGAATGGGATGAAGAAATGGCAGGACAATGAAGAATGTCAAAAAGCAGGGAACAATACCTGATGTACTAGAATCAAGATTCAAAAAGGATCTCACCTGCTGGAAGGATGAGCTGAAGCTAACAAGATGATATTTTACAGATATATAGATAGATAACAGGTGTGTGTGTGTGTGTATATGAATATATGTATGTACATGTGTCTGTGTGACCTGGAGCTTTTGTTGACCACATACTTTATAAGCCTAAAGTGTAATGACATGAAAATAGCTGATGTAAAATCAGAGTATGTTGATAATATTTATTACAAAACTACAAAGATTATTTTCTGGGACAGAATACATCAGCAATGAAAACAAACCACATTAATCAGGATTATTTTTAGAACACTATTTTCTGATCAGGCTGCTGTCTAGGTGGCGAAAGCAGAGAAGGGAGAAGAGATACATGGTTTGGACACTGTGATCTGAGGAACAATCATGTAATGAAACTGTAGGTATATTCAATTCAAGGTTTAACAGAGAATTTGAGCTTTTCCCAAATATCATATAATCTAACTTAAAGACACAAAGTATATTCCCCCCGGTTAAGAGAAAACTCAGTCTTCAAACATTGAAGGTCTTCAGAGAATTAAAGTAGCTTGTCCAAAATTAGACAGAAAGCGGTAGAGTTGGGATTTGAACACAAGTAAGTTTGACTCCAATATCTTTAATATACATATGTGTATATGTGTATATATAATTGTGTATAGAGAGATACATATAAATGAAATATATACACGTATAATTTTTCCTTTGAGTTAATCAGTTTCACTTATCAAGTCTATCTGAAAAGGTTCAGTCAGAAAAATCCAAGTCGTATCTAAGCTTTTATTCAGGCAAAAAGTTTGCCTTATTTACCTTCACACCTTTAGGACCAGTGAGACTCTGTTTAACTGTTTGCTCAGTGAATGAGCCAGCCCCCTTGCTGGTGCTGTGTATCAGTGCACCGATCAACACAAGATAAAACACATACACATTCAAACAAGTGGGAAGCATTTCTCTGCATGTCTTTTTTCTTTATAGCATTTCAAATTACAACGCCTTTTAATCCATCTGTCTTTTTTCCCCCTGGCAACTCAGTTTCCCTCTCCACCATTTACTTTGTCCCATAGGCAAATAAACCTCTCACTCCTACCTGTCCACCTGGCCATCAGCCAAGATGAGCCTTCCTGCTCCTCGTAATTGCTCATCCTGATTGACAGCCTGGCAAACTAGGACAGTGGATCATGAGAACAAAAATGTATATCAGATTGTTTAGAAGGGGTGAGAAACAAATAATTCTGATTGCAATGAGGAAACCACATCCACAATAACTTATCCTTCATCAAAATTTTGTTTTCCCATTTTTCCTACTCCATTATGGAAAGACTATATATAGGAGGGTTATGGTAAAAAGATGAATAAAGTATGTGTTTAAATTAGAAAAGCTAATTTCTCATTCTATAGAAGGTTCTGAGAAGTTCTTAGACCAAAAATTACGATACCTAAAATTCAGGCAGAGTAACTTGCAGGAAACAAAGTATGTTTCCAATAGGGTTAATTCTAACACAGCCACAGAGTACTGTCAATATGCCAAGAAGGAAAACAGGTTAAAATTAATGGTTTGAGTCCCTTTGTTTCCAGCATCAATCTCCCATCTCTATATACCATACTGGCAGTGTCACCAGTGGAGACAGCCCCAATGGAAACACTCTCCACACCCAGCCCCCCACAGATTCTCTAGTAACCTGATCCTGCAAATACACAGGGCAGAGGATGCAGAAGAGAAAAATCTGTTTACCTTAAAAAGAGATCTTCCACTTTCATTAACATCTCATACAGTGCTCACCATTTTATTTGTGCTCACATAACCTTATTCCTAGGCTCTAAAATGAATAATTTCAGGGTCAAATGGTTATAGCCCTTCCACCAATGGCGGGGAAATTCATATTTCATATACTAATGGTACTGGTGCAAAGGATACCCTAAGAAAGAAGTGAATCTTTCCCCACTGATCTCTGCTCACTTCACCCACCACCACTTACCTCCAAAAAATGGGGAAGAAAAAATTCTTAAAGGTGGATGCTTTATATGTAGGCGAATATAGAACATGAGATTTTGCAAAGATGAAAATGTTTTTAAAAGCACACGAAGGCCAATGATTAGCTCATAACCCATATAAAGGCATGTGTAAGGTTTACCTGAAAATGGATGGTTTATTTCTGCTTTTCCATTGGTGAATATACCAGGGCACTAAGCTTAAATTTAAAAGGTTCCAGATAAGCTGGGACAAAGTGAGAGAGTAGCACTGACATATATCCACTACTAAATGTAAAACAGATAGCTAGTGGGAAGCAGCGGAAGGCACAAGGAGACCAGCTCGGTGCTTTGTGACCACCTAGAGGGGTGGGATAGGGAGGGTGGGAGGGAGACGTAAGTCCGAGGGGATATGGGGATATATACATACATATAGCTGATTTACTTTGTTATACAGCAGAAACTAACACAACATTGTAAAGCAATTATACTCCAATAAAGATGTTAAAAAAAAAAAGATAGGTAGATTGAAAAAGCCTAGGTGGCAAAGCAGTTTTAAGAGGCTTAAAAACATCTAATTTACCTTTAAAATTTTTGTAATATCGATTCTAACAGATTAACTCTTTAAGAAATTATTCCTCATAGAATATAAGTTTTGCACTATAGTCAATAATTTCTGTTCTTACTATAAAACATTCACATATGAGTAGTACAGCTGTACACTTAGTAGGCTTCTCGTACATTTTAATATAGCAGCCAATTCAAACTCTCATTTATTAACATTATTAAAATGATTTTAAATTAAGCATGGGGAACTTTGGTTTAAATAAAGGGCATACACGGTGGTTACATTTTATTTTCAATTATGTAGTAATTCTGGAACTTAGGCACTGTGTCTGTACAATTTGTATTTTCTTATTATAATAGATTTCATCCCACTTGGCATAAAGAGAAAATAGAATTTTCTATAGACTGGAGTAACTCCCTAGAAGCCTGTTTTGGATTCATAGCATATTTGGCTTAGGCAGAAAGAAAATACACACAACATGTTCATTTGAAAATGACTAGTCACACTTAGTATTACTCTAAAGGTAAATATAATCAAGATTATAAAGACATTTCTGGACCCGATTATTTTATTAAAATGTATAATCTTCTGTGATGTGTTTCTTCTGGTTCATACTATTATATAATGATTTTAATTAAAAATAAAAATGTTTTTCTTTTATTAAAAAAAAAAAAGTGCCATGGTAGTAGGAAGAAACACTAGAGTACAGAAGCAAACAAAGCCAGAGAGGTTGGGCTGACCTGGTAACTTGCTACCCATCAAATGCCAGTTAGGAATTTCCAGAGAGTAGAGAATCTATGCCACTTTCAAGGCTTCAATTCTAAACCTAAATTGTGCTGCTGAATTTCAGAATCTCCTTCTAGATGGAAAAGAAAAAACAACAACAAAGGTTTCCAGACCTCCGGTGTTTAAAGGGCCTTCACACAGTAAATCAACCTACTGCTGTCTTGTTTTCTCCACAGCCAGACTGAAATAATACAGTGTCAGCAGAGGTGTGAATTACCTCCATTCACCTTAATGGAGTGTTAACTTCAAAGGCTTATTTTAACCATTTAAATGCTAAGCTCATGAGTAAACATGCTGTTAAAAAAAAAGTACAATTTAAACATTCACCCTCAACATACGAAAGTAATTTATATTCTCAGCACTTCATCTTCTAATTTAGCAAACAAGTCTCCAAGTGTTAGAAAAATATAGATTTTGTGCTTTACTTAGTTTTACTTTAAATAGTTATTACCTAATAAATTATGAACTTTAAGCCCACAATAAGAAGGACTATATTTCCCAGGAAAAATGCTGAGGAGTACTTGAACAAGGTTTTATTTGAAATCCTGATGAAGGGGGCACTGCTTTTACCAGTCATCTTACTAGCTTCCTCCAAACTCATAGGGAAAGTTATGACTCCAAACAGGCAACTAGATAAGGCAGAATATTAAAGTAAAATAAAAATAAACACCTCTCCAAATAATCTCTTTTGATATTAACTAAGTTTCATGCAGCGTTCAATAGGTTTGCCAAACCTCCCATGATCCCATCTCACGAGCAGGTGACAAATGTATTAATTGATGCCCACCTGTCATCACACTTAACATCTGCCCCAGGAGGCACCCTTGCATCTGTTGCAGATTTAGGGCTATTTTGGTATTAGGAGTTAGATTTATTTTAGCAGCTGAACACCTATTTGTATTTGGATCTATAATTTCCCATAGAAATGTGGGAAAGCACTAAAAAGAATGCACATGGGGCCAGTTCTCCTGTGAGTGAAGGCTAGAAAAAGATTCTAAACATATTAGTTGTGCAAGATGGAAGATGAAGAAATTCCATGTCCTTGTCTGAAAGCAACTTCATTTTACAGGTCTAGATGAAGGGATGGGGAAAAAAACGGGGATAAACATCTAATTTATTAAGAGCGCCTATTTTGGTCTGCACCTAATTTATGCAAGGTCATTTAATCCTCTCAACACAACCCTGTATAATTGGTATTAACTCCATTTAATACCTATGTGAAAGTAGAGGTTTAGAGAGGTTAAGTGGTTTGCCTAAATTCACTGAGATTGTCATCTAAGTCTTTCTAACCCCCAATCTTGGACCTTTTCCATTACACTATGCTGATCTCAAGTTGCCAAAGAGGAAACTTAACTCAGTTGTCAATTTTTCAGCCCATTTCCTAAGTGGGAAGCAAGGGGGCACCAGCAAAAGTGTGCATTTCCATACATGCAAATTGGCACTTTGCATGTAATTCTCTACTTTACATGTGCGTAGGGGTAGGATTACATTTTTACTGATACACCCTGGCTTTGGTAGGCTGCTAACAAGGTGCCCTTTACAAGAATACTCCCTGGGGCAGTAGGGGAGGGAGGCACCTAGCTACTGGTTTCCAACCAGGAATAAGCCACATCAATGCGAAAACTGGAACGATCTATAACCTCCAAACAAAGTATGATATAAATCATCAATATTTGTCTCTGTTCGCCAAGTAGAAAGTCACATGTTTTAGTGACAAGTGAGAAACCTCAGAGAACTTTCAAATCCACAGCCAGTCATCACAGCTCTATCTCATACTGCACAACAGAGGAAAATCACAAAAGTTTCTTAGGATTTGGAGTCAGGGCAAAATACCAAGTGAAATAATCCAACAGTTTTGTTATTGGTGACTGATGTTGACATTAACCTACGAACTAAAATTCAATTTTGTATATAAACAATATACTGATTTCTTTAAAAACAAAAAATTGTCTCAATATATTTAATAACATTAAAAACTTCTCTGTGAAAGATGTTGTTAAGAGAATGAAAAGGCAACTCACAGACTGGGAGAAAATCTTTGTGAAACACATATCTGATAAAGGATTGGTGTCTAAAATATAAAAAGAATGCTTAAAACTCAATGTAAAAACAACCCGGGGGCTTCCCTGGTGGTGCAGTGGTTGAGAGTCCGCCTGCTGATGCAGGGGACATGGGTTCGTGCCCCGGTCCGGGAAGATCCCACATGCCGTGGAGCAGCTAGGCCCGTGAACCATGGCCGCTGAGCCTGTGCGTCCGGAGCCTGTGCTCCACAATGGGAGAGGCCATAACAGTGAGAGGCCCGCGTAATGCAAAACAAACAAACAAAAAACCCAATTTAAAAAATCTGAACCTCACCAAAGAAAATATACAGATGGCAAATAAACATGTGAAAAGATGCTCAACATCATATGTCAATAGGGAAATGCAAATTAAAACAACAATGAGATACAACTGCACATCCATTAGAATGGCGAAAATCCAAAACACTGACAACACCCAATGTCGGCAAGGATGTGGAACAATGGGAACTCTCACACATTGCTGGCACGACTGCAAAATGTTACAGCCACTTTGGAAGGCAGTTGGGCAGTTCCTTATAAGACTAAATATTCTACCATACCATGCAGCAATTGCTAAAAAATAGTCTTTGGTATTAACCCAAATAAGCTGAAAATTTCTGTCCACACAAAAGTCTGCATACAAATGTTTGTAGCAGCTTTATTCACAAATGCCAAAATTTGGAAGCAAACAAGAGGTCATTCAACAGATGAATGGAAAAACAAACTGCGGTACATCCATACAATGGAATATTGTCAGTGAAACAAACTGTGGTACATCCATACAATGGAATATTGTCAGTGATTAAAAAAAAAGAGCTATCAAGCTATGAAAAGACACGGAGGAAACTTAAACGCACATTGCGAAGTGAAAGAAGCCAGCCCGAGAGGTTAGATACTATATGATTCCACCAAATGACATTTTAGAAAAGGCTCATGGGGAATGCTCATGGTTTTTATGGAGACAGTAAAAAGATCAGTGGTTGCATCAAAAGTGAACCCTACTGTAAACGATGAACTTCAGTTAATAGTGATGTATCAAAGTTGGCGGCTCATCAAGTATAACAAATGTACTTCACTAATGCAAGATGTTAGTAATGTGGGACACTATGGGTGTGCTGGAATGAGGGAATATATGAGAACTCTCTGTACTTTCTGTTCAATTATTTCTGTAAACGTAAAACTACCCTAAAAAATAAAGTCTGTTAATTAAAAAAAAAAAACACAAACAAAAGATGCTCAACATATTTAAGAGCATTTTGAGTTTCTTATTTTGATTAAAACTGCTATGTCTACTTTCCCCTACCGACTCCTGTTTTGTTCTGCTTTTCTGTCAATGTTTGCAAAAATGTTAGGCCATATAAAGAGGATTCATCCAAGGTGCCTTCCAGAATAATTCCTTTTTGCATTTGGAGGTAAATTATTCAGCAAAAGACGTGGGAAAATATTTCTTTCACTTATTAATCCAATTAAAAATAATGAGTGCTAAACTAAAATTACCAACCAAAATACCAAAGATGAGCAAAACAAATGCCTGTGGAAATAAGGAAAAAAGATAAAGAACAATTAGAGCATTATTTTAAACCTTCACCTGCTCCAATGATGTACATTATAGTTCAAAATACATTAACTTTCGTGAGGTAGGTAAAATACTTAATTATAAAATGACAAGTTATTTCTTAAAATAAGATTCTTAAAAGAAACAAACAAAAATCAACCTACCCCAAACTTTTTCCGTGAGAGAAAATCCTCTCTGCTCAGTTTAAGATAAAACAGTCCCGGGAACACAAAAATCAAACACGTTGACGTACTGGAACCTTAAAGTGGGGAGGAAAAGAAAAGAATATTGCCAGATTCAGATGTGAGACTGGATGACAATTTAATCTATTTTAGAAAATGGAATTTTTGAAATAGAAAACTTACCAACTACACCAAATACATTCCTAATGTCAGGAACATATATCGCAAGTAAAACAATGATAATGTTGAGAGCTATAGTGATCAAAGAATGGCGAATCCATGAGAATGGAAAATTGGAGAAAAACATCATCATTAAAGCTTTCCTTGCCTGTATAACAGAAAAAGATTTAAGCAAAGAGGAGGTAACAAAGCCAAACTACTTGCTTAGGGAAACACATGTATGGTACAGTTACCATGATATTCTTGCCCTCTAAACCATTTAGATTGCAAAAATATGGCATAAACTATTACTTTAAGGTATTTATTGCACATAAACTGAGAAATATACCTATCTGTTTGAGCTTCATAAAAACTGTTTTGGTTTTATTCTTGAAAAAATTTTCACATGCAATTTCTTTCAGTTGTATAATTTTCAAAATTACCAACAATAACACTTCGTGAAGAAATCACAGAGTATCATTTTCATGAAATTCAACAGATAAAAGAACAAATGGTTTAAAACAGAAAAAGAAGTCATGCCATGATAAAGAAATACCATTTGCTGTTTTATGTTATATTATCTGTTTCACAGCATGTAAATGTGAAAACTAGTTCATGATGCTCTCCACTGCTAAGGCAGGCAACAGGCAGTCACGTCCCACAAGCATTTACCCAGCCCCCACTGCACTCCTGGCGCTGCAGTCCCCGCAGGGAGGAGGCCCCAGTCTTAAGGAGCTCCCCGTTCAGGGGCTCAAGTCGTCCACTAGAAGCATCTGTATCCAAAGCCTATGATTCCATTCTCCCAGAAATTCTCAAGAGTCTTACATATGGCAACTAAATGCCAAGTGATGATCTGCTGTGCCCCTTAAACTATAACTCTAGAGCAAATAAAATCTGTGACTAAGATTAGACTAGAACGTCTATGTGAAAATAAATTTCCAATAAACTAGAAGGAGCTTATTTTTGCTGACTTGACTTTTTCCTCTTCACGCACATTCTTTTGAAAACAGAATACAGAATTAAAGGGGGAAAAAAAACCCCAAAACTTTAGAAGAACTATAGTCTCTAAATTGGAAACAATGCTGTGGGAGAGCGTAAATCTAAACTAAATCTGAAAAAGCACAAATTAGTTTAGCGGTTCACTGTTATTTTTGTGCTTTCATGGGGCCATAGGCAAGCATGAGGTCTTTGATCAATTACTGGACAAATGAATAAGATATACAAGACTCGATGTGATTCAAACATTCTAGTCTGTAAAGAATTAGTGTTGCCATATTAGGGAGCTGCTACACCAAGCAACAAAACCTTTAAGAGTACTTACAGGGAAGTGGATTAGAGGGACTGTCAAAAGCACAGCAAATAGTATGCATAACTTCACAGTCATGACGACAACATCATGTGGCAAGTATTTACTATAACCTTGTAGTAATTCTGACGCCACACTGTCTGCAAATTTAAAAAACAATAATAAGGATCACATTATAAACTACTAAGATGTTAATAACAGTAACATTATTTTCCTTTGCACAAATGGATCTTAACAGATTTTGGATTCCCAGTACCAAATCCATCTCTTGCCTTTTTCCTATCCTATGAAACACAGAGACATTAAGTAAATATCTTCTGGAAACCTACAGTGTTTTCTTTTAATGAAACTAGAAATTGGCCCAGGCAGAATCTCTAAAATTATGACAATGAATATACATTTAAGAAAATCTCTTTAGAACTTTTCCATAATCTGAAGGTTTTGAACAACACTTATTTTCTAAAGTGCTTTCATGTATACTACTGAATTTGGTCCTTATGATAACAATATAAGATAGGTAGCTAGGCTAAAAATTATTAACTGACTTGCCCAAGATCATACAGTACAAAGGGGCAGAGCTGGCAGAGCTGTACTCCCAAATTGTTTTGATGCCAAAGCCTTTCCTTAATGTTGCAATGTTTTCTAGGATCTTATAGTTTTGTGCATGTTACCTCCTTCATCAACATTTCATCCATAGATTCATCTTTCATAAAAGAGAATGCAGTGTTAGGGTAATGGCTTCCTTAGCAAGCCAGTGTGGTAGTCAGTGACAGAATCTGAACAAGCTGACCATGCTTTGCTCCCTGGTGTTCTTCTATCCTCACCTCTTCCTCACTCCAAGCCAGAGGAGGGCTATTAAGAGAGAGTTCTTGGGCTTCCCTGGTGGCGCAGTGGTTGAGAGTCCACCTGCCGATGCAGGAGATGCGGGTTCGTGCCCCGGTCCGGGAGGATCCCAAGTGCCGCGGAGCGGCTGGGCCCGTGAGCCATGGCCGCTGAGCCTGCGCGTCCAGAGCCTGTGCTCCGCAACGGGAGAAAACAACAGTAAGAGGCCCACGTACCGCAAAAAAAAAAAAAGAGTGAGAGTTCTCAAGAACACTCCATATCACTGTCTTGTAGGGAAAGATGAGTTTGTACTTAAAATAGAATTGTGGTTTTGTTGTTGTTGTTGTTTGTTTTTGTTTTTTTAATTTGAGACCATACGGTTTGGAAAAGTCACTTTGGAGAAAATAAAAAACAAATCTAATACACCTCTGTTTTCAAATATCTTAAAATTTAAAGGGGAGATAAGATGAAGACACACACATATAATAGAAAGTGTGTAAACACAGACACACTTAAGCGGAAGAAGAAGGTCTAAACAAAGAGCTATGGTGATTCTGAACAGGGAAAGATAACTATGGCTTTGGGATGAACATGAAGGAAATCCAGGAAGACTTGAGAAGAGTCATCATGATATAGTGAGCAGCAGGGTAGTAGAGGGGCTTGAATTCTGCGATCAAACAGACTAAGATTCAAATCCTACTCTTACTAGCAACTTAACTTCTCTGAGTCTCTTGGTTTTTACATTTGTAAAATGTGGACAATAATATATTGACCTACAGAGTTACTGAGAACATGACATGAGTTAATGTATGTGTGCTGACATTCAAAGATGTGGGGAAGAAATTCTCTCTGGTAGCAATACGCAACCGAGAAAATGAGCAGCCCAATAGCACTTCAGAGGCTGAAAGACTGCGCACTAGAGAAAAGACAGTAGTGGGTGATAAGGCTGGAAATGCATTTAAGACCAGTAACAGATCTCTTCTTAGGGTCTGGACTCAATCTGGTAGGCCACAGAGATGCAATGACTTCTGAAGAACAGTGCATTATGACCTGAACTAAGCAGGAAGACAGATTGGAAGAAAAAGAGGCCCAAAACAGGAATAACAGTTAGAAGGCTACTGTCATAACCACTGAGAGGTAATGAGAATTTGAACTAGATTAGTCATAATGGAAATGGGATAGAAACTAATTGTTGAAAGTATCAAAGACATACTTGATATAACGTGGGACTAATGGACCAAGTAAGAGATTAAGAAGAGCCAGGAAAGCTGGATTCTAGTCCCAAATATGTGAGATACTTGTGACTCTTTGGAAGAATATAGCAAACTATTTTATTTCCACTTTCTGAATCATAAAAATGAGCTGTTAACACTTACTGCTTAAGAACTTTGTAGACTTTTAAAATGGTCTGGTTATTATGCAACATTTGGGTATTGGCCTGGTTTATCAGAGGAACACTTTTTATTCCTCACTTTATAATGCTTTAACATCTGTAATCAATCAGAGCCAATATTATTAATCTAGGTACATACTTATTGGTCCCTTTAATCTGATAAAATTTAGATATTAACTAAGCCTTGAGAGCACTGAATGAAAGGATCCCAAGCAACTCCAGAAGCCTGAAGAACTAGATTTATTACAAATTCAAAATACCTGTTATATGTCTACTTTCTACTTTCCCAAGACAAAAACCTTTTTCCTGAGCCAGTCAATTCTGTGTTCTTAGCTGAGCCTTATGCAAGGGATAGAGTACAACACACTTCTCTGCATGCAGACGAATCTCTACAAATCTCAGGAAGAACCTGATGGTGATCTCTGCAAGTTATATATTCTATTGAAGTCAGGAGGCTGCCCTGTTTAATACACACTGTCAAACAGGGGATGAAGTTTATAAAGATTATCACAGAGTAACAGAAAGCTCACTGGATTAATATTCAGGAGACATGCCACTAATTGTGAGACAGGTCACTTCACCTCTTGGACTTAAGCTACTCACCTATAAAATGAGTTGAAGGCCTTCATTTGTGACAAGCCCTTCTGATAAGGTCTCAAGCTCAATCAGCAATTTCTTTCTGTAAGACTGAGAGCTACTGCTATTCCAATAGAAATATACTGTAAGAGACTTTCAACCCAAAAAAGAAACACTGTGAATAGCAAATCAATATCTGAATCTTCATCTGTCTTTGGAGAAGGAACTACTTTTATATCATTCTTTCTTTCTTTCCATCTATTTTTCTATCTATCTATCTATCTATCACCTACTTACCAGCCTACCATGTGATTTTCTTAGATCTATATTTCTCCATTACATAAAGCGTGTATATTCTGAAGAATCTGCATCAGTGGAAAAGGGTTAAGTCAGAGACAACAGCTTTACTTGATAACCAGGAAAATGCCTGTGTAGGAAACATTTCACGTACATGATGAAAATATTTAGCCTCTGTGTTCAGGCAAAAATGATAGATAGATAGATAGGTAGGCAGATAGATAGATAGATATGCCTGGAGCTTAAGTGAGCCAGGTTTTTCCAAAAGTTCACTTTGCGAAAAACTTGGAATGAAGGGAATCTGGATTCTGTGGCATAATTCCTGAGGAGGCAGCACAGTAATAAAGGCATTGACTCTGGAGAGAGTCAGAATTGGATTCAAATCCCAACTCATTATTCATTAGCTGCAGGTACTGGCCAAAGTGCCCAACCTATCTGAACCTGTATCTTGCAGAGTCGTCATAAGGACTGAGTTAGGCAGTGTATATAATAAAACACCTGGCACGTACAGAATAAACGTTAGCTCAATAAATGCATCAGCATCCATCCTTCCTCCACTTCCCTTTCCATCTAAGCTTTCTTATAATTTAACACAGCTCCTAACATCTCGTGGTAGTATTTTTGTAACTACTTTTCAGCTGTCCTGGAAATTGGTAGGCCATTTGAGGTTTCTTCCAGATAGCTCTATTGATCCATCGGGAAGAAAAGGAGGTCCATTTTTTGGACTTTTTCTCAATTTTGGAATATCCCTAAATATAATAGTATTTGTGCCAGATGACAATTTCAATTGATAAAAATATACAGCTATTCTACTAAGTTTTTGCTGAATCCCAACAAAGACCCTGCTGTAGTATCTCACTGTTATAGAAAAGTATCACTGGGCTTCCCTGGTGGCGCAGTGGTTGAGAGTCCGCCTGCCGATGCAGGGGACACGGGTTCGTGCCCCCGTCTGGGAAAATCCCACATGCCGCGGAGTGGCTGGGTCCGTGAGCCATGGCCACTGAGCCTGCGCGTCTGGAGCCTGTGCTCCGCATCGGGAGAGGCTACAACAGTGAGAAGCCCGCGTACCGCAAAAAAAAAAAAAAAAAAAAAAAAAAAGAGTAAGAAAAGTATCACTGCACTCAACTCTGTACGAAAACAAATGCAACAACTAAAAATAGAGTTTATGTATTTCAAGAATTTTATTTCCTTAACAATGATCAAAAAACTTTAACAATCTGCTTTAACTTTCCTTGTAGTGTATCCATGCTCATGTTGGAAGTAGGAAGTAACGCTCTTCCGGATGATGTGTACAGAGCTCTACCACTCTTATTCAACATAGTACAAAAATGCAAGTGCAGATTTAGATTCATCAATCGCCTTTATTACTGTTGAAGTGACATAGAGTTAGCAAGAAAAGGACTATGTAGAGCAATTGTAATTTTCTCACACACTGAAAAGTCTAAGATAATACACTGATAATAATATGCTGAAAAGTTACCATATTTAAATTAAGTTTCATTAATGACAGTAAGAAGAGAAGTACAGTGCTGAAAAAAGAGCGCCTGAAATTATGAAATAATTGCAATAATAATGGTAACAGTAATGATAATACACCACCAGCAGTAGCTCTCCTTTGTGGAAGACGGCTGTGTGCCAGATACTGTAACAGGCATTTTACATATAACTTATTTCCTCTTCAATATAACTCTATACAATTATTCCTGTGTTACAGATTAGGAGATGAAGATAGTACAAGGTGAATTACCCTGGTTCAAGGCCACACAGCTAGTTAGAGCACAGAGGTTTTTTGAATCATATTTGTTGGGTTTCAAAATCCATACTCTTTCCACTGGGCTTAGGAAAGGTAGTTATGCAAGTAAATGTCCAAAAACTTGTCAGACCTGAAAAAACTCTGGAAGGTAAGCAAAGCACCATTACAAGCCATCATGAATGTCTAAAACCTGAAACACATGCACAAGGCCACTGACCGTGAAATCAGAGTCAGAGCAGCTAAATATCACAAAAGTAATAATAGCCATCTACCTGGAGTGTTGTTATGGGGGCATTCATAAACTGAAAAGTGTATTCAAGGATTTGACAAATTGAGTGCAGTTTGTTATAATGTGTTTGTTTGCAAATTAAACAAGTGTGTTTGCAAATTTAACAAGAGAGCTTACAATTTTTTTTTTTTTTTTTTTTGCTGTACGTGGGCCTCTCACTGTTGTGGCCTCTCCCATTGCGGAGCACAGGCTCTGGATGTGCAGGCTCAGCGGCCATGGCTCACGGGCCCAGCTGCTCTATGGCATGTGGGATCTACCTGGACCGGGGCACGAACCCGTGTCCCCTGCATCGACAGGCGGACTCTCAACCACTGCACCACCAGGGAAGCCCTTGTTCTAGACTTTTAAGTTTTATTTTTTCTTGAGGTTCTCACCAGAAGAGAAAAAAACTCACCAAGCACATAACTTTTCAAAAGTAAATAAAAGAAAATTTTACTTTTATTTTATGAATTTAAAAGAATCCTTTAAAAATTTAGAGAGAAAGTTCATGGCAAAGCACAGAATACACACTGCAGAACTGTGTGAATTAAATCTAAAGGCAGAGGTCTCTGACATAAGGGTACAACTACAGTCCAAGTAAAACCCTATCCTTTCTCAACTTGTTCTTTTGAAATTAAGATGACTGGTTCTCTCAACCTCCCAAACTGCTGAACTAGAGTCTAACATATTGAATTCTCAATTAAAAAAAATAAAATCATTATTGCACCTTTTTTTTTTTTTCTCGTAGAAAGACTTCAATGTTTCTAAGCCCGAGATTTTACTTGGGTGTTTAAGAAAATTTTCATATGAAGTTATCAATCTTGAATTTGATCCACCTTTTTAAGAGAAAGAAAATCAGTTCTTTAAGGCCCGTAGAGCCACCACAGTAGTGCACTGAATTCTGGCAGCCTGAACAAATTAACTTGCTAATGAAAGGCAGAAACAAAGTCCATATTCAGGTGTGAGATCAACTACAGAATAATTTATTTTGTCATCTATAATGAAATAATATACTTACCATAAAAAGTGAGGTACCCAAAGAGTGCAGATATAAAATAAATGAGAAAACTTAAAGCAATTGCTGTATTGGTTACATTCTGCATCCTTTCCTTAGAAGGTCTAAAAGAAAAAAAAATGGTAAAATTAGAATCTGTGATCTGAATTATATCTAAATAGATAAATATCTCCCAAGCTATTCAAAAGGATTCCTTAATCACTCAAGACCTAGTTCTCTAATAACTGCACACTACAAGTCTTGATTCGAAATTACTGCACAAAGGACTATGCTTCAAAGAAACATTCTCAACTTAGAACTAAGTCTTGGTTGTTTTGTTTTGTTTTAAACTAACACCTACAAATCCAGTGGTGGGAGGGAAGGATTCATAGAGGAGAATGTTATTCAATCTGAAAGTCCTAGAAGTAAAAAGACATACTAATACATTTTAAATATTCCAGGATTCTATAGTACCTTTGAAGTTCACAGTATATGGGCAATATTGAGGTGTGGCAGAGAAATGAAAAAGCCATGGTTGGTATGGCATAAGCACTCTGAAAAAAAAATTTTTTAAAGATGAAATTATTAAATGCTACTCTGTTGAAACCACTACTTCATTTGACAATAAAATCAGTTCTCCAAAAAAAAATCAATTTAGTTAAATTTCTTTCATGTTTCATGAATCACCTGTTTATAAAATAAGAGGGTTTTTTTTTGTTTTTTTTTGTTTTTAACGAGACACACAATTATGGTCCCCAGTAAATATTTTACTTGATAGCTGTATTGCCCACACTAGGGAAAATATTTCTTGGCTGCTTCCACACCATGTTGGTTTTACTACAATCACTGCTGCTTCTATATTGTATCAGTAAGATAAAAATAATCCAGGTAAGATAAATAACATTTAGGTAAGATGAAGAATAATAACATTTTAGAAATGATCTTATTGTAATTCTCAGTCTTTCCTAATGCATGTATTAGGAAACTCAAAAACATCTTATTACCCTAAGCAGCAATAATAGTTAATGCTTCTGAACCTGCTTTCACCAACTCAATTCAAGTACCAGCTTAATCTGAGAGAATACTGAATATATTAATCACATCTTAGCATCTATAACTAGGGTCTCTTTTGATGGGAATGAACATGATTTATTCTAGACCAACAAATTCATAGAGATCCACTGGAATATATGAACAAAAGTTGTTGTTTTTTAAAAATTAGAATAGTTAAGAACCAGAGAAAGTTACAAAGCAAACAAAAGCTACCATCTAAATGAAAACACTGTCTTTACAAAATAGATGGTAATGATTTACTTTCTCTTTACTCTAAAAAAATGTCTCCTTAACTAACTTAAGGCTCTTCAGCAAAAGAAGTTCCAGATGACTGTAGATCTATCTTCAGACACAAGGCCTCCTAAAATATCAGAGGAGAGCTGGCAGGAAGGAAAGCTGTAGCATTTCCCAAGGCTAGATTAGGAGAATGAAATTCAATTCACAAATTCTCTTTCATATACTGCTCAGTTTCCTGGCTTGTCAATTACCCTACCTAAATCTTTAAGGCACATGGAGGCCTTTACTATGTAATAGATGTGGTAACCTCCCTTGTGGGGCCAGAGAGACATTTCTCATTTAAAAACTGGGAAATAAGGGAGTCCCCTGGTGGCCTAGTGGTTAGGATTCCAGGCTTTCATTGCTGTGGCCTGGGGTTCAATCCCTGGTGGGGAACGGAGATCCCGTAAGCTGCAAGGCATGGCCAAAAACAAAACAAAACAACAACAGAAAAGAACTCTGGGGAATAAGAAGGAAAATTTTGCATGGAGGAGTTATCACACTAAAATGCTACACTAATAGAGTTATACATGAGTAGTGGGGATTCTAGTATCTGGGACCTGCATTTTAGCAGAATCACAAAGTGTACATGAAGAAACCTGCAGCAACAAGAAACACATGGCTCTTCTAGAATGGTAAAGTAGAGATCATTCAGATCAGTTTCCTGTCTCCTCTGCTGATGCTCAGGGGCTCTTGCAGGCATTTCAAATATCCTAGGGCTCTCAGAGAAGGCAAGGGGAGACCTGGTCCTTCTGCCTCTGCTACAGGCATCATAAATTTCAACTTTGGAATGTCAGCCAGAAGACATATTGGCAGTGCTCAATTGCTGGTCCAATGATGAGGCTGTTTAGCCACAGACCAAGGTTCTACTCACAGGGGAGGAGTTTTTGATATAATTGGCTATTTAGCTTTACAGGTCTAGAGGGCAACAGGAAGTCTGTATGCACAGAGGACCTTATTGGCCAGACCAGGCATTCAGTAAATCTGTTCTTTTAGGCAGTGGCCCATTTAAAACAGGCTCCATTTAAAGGCGTGCCCAAAAAAAGGTGGCTGTTTCATAATGGGCCACCTTCTGGTAAGCAACCCTATACTTAGCACTTTCATGAAAATTAATTAGTTACAGGTAAAAGACCTAAGAGACCCTGTTACACAAATCTCTTAAACTTGAAATGTGAAAAAACTGAAAGTATCTGTTAATAACTTACACACCTCTTTGGAGAAATGAAAGAGCTTTGGTTTACAATCATCTGTAGCATTTGAAATCTGTTTAAGAGGATTGAGGGGAAAGAGAGAAACCAACAGTCATTAAAAGTTAGAATACATCGGGCCTCCCTGGTGGCGCAGTGGTTGAGAGTCCGCCTGCCGATGCAGGGGATACGGGTTCGTGCCCCGGTCTGGGAGGATCCCATATGCCGCGGAGCGGCTGGGCCCGTGAGCCATGGCCGCTGGGCCTGCGCATCCGGAGCCTGTGCTCCGCAATGGGAGAGGCCACAACAGTGAGAGGCCCGCATACAGCAAAAAAAAAAAAAAAAAAAAAAGTTAGAATACATCAAAACAAACCAAGATGAATTTATTATTACTGGGTTTTCAAATAAAAATATTTCAAAACAAAGTTCCAAAATGCAATATAGCCATTACTTTTTTATTAATTAGGAAAAAAATCATTATTAGTCATATTTTATTTTTCTTTTTAGCTTAAAATAAAAAGGAAGAAACTGAAAAAAAAAACAAACAAAAACAAGACAATTACCTGGAAGTATTGCTCTACAGAATTTAATGTCAGAGGACAAGGGATGGACCATTTTTTGATTATTATCTGTAAGAATAAGTAGGATCAGATGATTTCTTACCAAATTCATGACAAGAAATTGATTTCAAATAGGTCAGTATTATTTCAATTAATCTAACACCATACCAAATAATATGCTAACTAATAAAAGATTCTTTGTTCATGTCATTTTCCCTAGATAGAATGGGGCCATAATCTGACATGGGCACCTACGGTGGGACAGCATGGGGGGCTACATAGTTGTTTGGTGGAGATCTCCCCCACTGAAGGCTGAGAGCTTTCAAAACTCCAATAGTATCAAGGCATTAAAAGAAAATCCAACTCAGAATGGGAACATGATGTTTTTAGTGACAATAGTACAAGAATATGGCTATCGGTGGACCTGGCATCAGTAGCAGACAGAGAAATATTAATAGCAGTTTTGGAAATGGTCACAGGTAGATGCAAAGGGGGAGGCTCAGGGATTTCTGATGCATGAGCACTGGCCCACCTTGCTTTTTTCAGACTTACATCACTTTTGGTGAATGTGGATGAAGCTGGCAAAGGATAAGAGCACAAAGCTAAGGAACTAGAGCTGGTAAAAATGAATTTTTTAAAAAATTAAAAGAAATCCAGAGGGCTGCTATTTCCCAGAAACAATAAATGAAAATGTTTCAGGATTTTACTCTTAATTGTGGCCATCCTGTTCCTAGACCTACAGTTGAGTTGGTCAACATTACCACTGTTGTAGTTGTTTCAGGGCACATGATTACTCTGTAAATACTTGCTCTAGGCTGAAACCCAGCATTCAAAAGGGCAAGGGAGAATAAAGGAAGCATCTGTCCTTTGCAGAAGACCAGTAAGTAAATATTATATTATTCCTATTCGGTATTTATCTAGTTTTAGATCTTAACTAATTCAATCAAAATTTTACATAGTGATAAAACAAACCCAAGGAAAACATATACTTTTAGGATCAAATTAATGAGTCAACTAAAAAATTACTCTTATTTAAAACCCTCACTGAGAGAGAGAGAAAAAAAAAGAACTGTAAGGATAAACTGGGCAAGTTGCTTTGATATTTCTAGTTAAGTTTTCAATACGGAATAGACTAAATGGTCAACTTACCAAAAGGAAAGAAAAAAAAAAATCAAAAGCAATAATCTCACCATTTTTTTTTCTGATATGTTTGCCCAAAAAGGATGAGGATGGGGTGGAGTAGGAGCAAAGTTGTTACTGGTCTCTCTGTTTAGCCCTGCTCCAAATTCAGCCTTTCACGTTTCCCCCTGACTAACAGTGGAGGTGGCAGCAGCAACAACCATTTACACTGTGTACCAGGTCGTTGGATAAGGTTGGTATGTGAGCTGCCTCATTTTATCAGCTGTTATTACAAGACTTGCAAACCCAAACATTTCAAAACAGTGCTCCAAAATGCAAGACAATGATTATTTTTCATTAATCAGAAAATATCATTAGAGGCCTGATTTTATATTAACATAAAATTCAGTTACTACAGCTAATTTCTGTGCAGAGACCCATCTCAAGCCCAAGTGATGTCCTATAAAGCAGAAGTACAGAACAGGAATGGAAGATACCTGACAAAAAGGGCAACAGGGAGTCCTTGCTCAAGTTGAAGGCAGAACACAGTTAAGAAGATAAACCCAGGGGTTAGAAAGAAAGACAAAGGGAAAAAGAAGATTAAGCATTAAAAATACTGTTCACGTGCACAGGAGGCCCTTCCCTCTTCTCTCTGCTCCAAGTCATTCCCATCTTTCAAGGCTCAGCTCAAGTTTTATTTCCTTCCACATCTTTCTTTATTCTACCTGTTGGTGATCCTTCTCTCCTCTCAGCTCTTATGTAATCCCTATTATGAAGCAAATAAATCAATACTTAATTATGTATTGACTATATTGTTCTCTATTTTTTTCTGATAAATTTATCTTATTTCCCTGACTAGAATGGCAGACCCTTAAGAGTAGTGTCCTGATTAATCTCCCACAAATCGAATGTCACCGTAGTGCTCAGCAGAAGGAAATCCAAATCTAACCAAAATTGATTCAAATAGTTTTCTATTTTCATTACTGACTTATTAAAATATTACCTCAAATATTAGTATTAGAATACTAACCTGTACTCAAGACAGAACTTTTAGAAAGAACAGAAATTCATTTTTGTTCAAAAATGGACCAAAAAAGGTACCATCATGCTGAGCCACTGCTAAAATAAAATTTATTTTAAAAATTTTAGGTATTTCAGCAGGGCCAAAAATTTATGTCAAAAACTTTTAAGCAAAACAAGGATGTGGGACAATAGATAAGAGTATAGGTTTTGATTTGCACTGTTTGGAGAGTATAATTTAAGAAAATAATAGTTTTCTGGACAGATTTTTTAAAATGTAATATAAATGCTATACAGATTTATTGATACAAACACATACTGATAAAAATAATCAGTGAAAAAAGGTGCAATGGAAAAAAATACTCAATGAAAAAATTGGAATCCATCAAAAAAATTGGGGTTAATATATACATGTTTTCCTTAACCACTGTGTATTTTTAAACCTAATACTTAGAAAGTCTAAAATAAATTCAGGCATACCTCATTTTATTGTGCTTTACTTTATTGCACTTCACAGATACTGTGTTTTTTAATGGATTGAAGGTTTGTGGCAGCCCTGCATTGAGCAAGGTTATGGGCAGCATTTTTCCAAGAGCATTTGCTCACTTCATGTCTCTGTGTCACATTTTGGTAATTCTCAAAATATTTCAAACTTTTTCATTACTATCATATTTGTTATAGTGACTGATGATCCGTGATCCATGATCTTTGATGTAACTATTGTAATTATTTTGGGGTGCCATGAACTATGCCCATATAAGATGGCGAACTTAATTCATAGATGCTGTGTGTGCTCTGACTGCTCCACTGACTGGCAGTTCTCATCTCTCTCCCTCTCCTCAGGCCTCGCTATTCCCTGAGACACAACAATATTGAAATTAGGCCAATTTATAATCCTACAATGGCCTCTAACTGTTCAATTGAAAGGAAGAGTTGCACATATCTCACTTTAGATCAAAAGCTAGAAATGATTAAGCTCAGTGAGGAAGGCATATTGAAAATTGAGACAGGGCCTCCCTGGTGGCGCAGTGGTTGAGAGTCCGCCTGCCGATGCAGGGGATACGGGTTCGTGCCCCGGTCTGGGAGGATCCCATATGCCGCGAAGCGGCTGGGCCCGTGAGCCATGGCCGCTGGGCCTGCGCATCCGGAGCCTGTGCTCCGCAACGGGAGAGGCCACAACAGTGAGAGGCCCGCATACCGCAAAAAAAAAAAAAAAAAAAAAAAAAAGAAAATTGAGACAAGCTGAGAGCTAGCCCTCTTGTACCAGACTGTTAGCCAAGTTGTGGATGCAAAGGAAAAGTTCCTGAAGGAAATGAAAAGTGCTACTCCAGTGAACACACAAATGATAAAAAAAAGGTGAAACAGCCATACTGCTGTTATGGAGAAAGTTTTAATGATCTGGATAGAAAATCAAACCAGCCACAACATTCCCTTAAGCCAAAGCCAAACCCAGAGCAAGGCCCTAACTCTCTTCAATTCTATGAAGACTGAGAGAGGTGAGGAAGCTGCAGAAGAAAAGTCTGAAGATAGCAGAGGTTGGTTCATGAGGTTCAAGGAAAGAAGCTGTCTCCATAACATAGAAGTGAAAGGTGAAGCAGCAAGTGCTCATGTAGAAGCTGCAGCAAGTTATCCAGAAGTTCTAGCAATGATCATTAATGAAGGTGACTACACTAAACAACAGATTTTCAATATAGACCAAACAGCCTTCTACTGGAAGAAGATGCCATTTAGGACTTTCATAGCTAGAGGAGAAGCCAATGCCTGGTTTCAAAGCTTCAAAGGATAGCCTGACTCTCTTGTTAGGGGCTAATGCAGCTGGTGACTTTAAGCTGAATACAATGCTAATTTACCATTCTCCCAATCCTAGGACCCTTAAGAATTATGCTAAGTCTACTCTGCCTGTGCTCTATAAATGGAACAACAAAGCCTTGATGACAACACATCTGTTTATTATTTTAAGCCCACTGTTGAGAACTACTGCTCAGAAAAAAAGATTCCTTTCAAAATACTATTGCTTGGGGACTTCCCTGGTGGTCCAGTGGTAAAGAATCCACCTTCCAATGCAGGGGATGCAGGTTTGATCCCTGGTCGGGGAACTAGGTTCCCACATGCCGCGGAGCACCTAAGCCCACACGCCACAACTACTGAGCTTGCGCGCCTCAACTAGAGAGCCCATGTGCTGCAAACTACAGAGCCCATGCGCTCTGGAGCCCACGTGCTCTGGAGCCCACGTGCCCTGGAACCTGCTCATTGACAATGCACCTGGTTACCCTAGAGCTCTGATGGAGATGTGCAACAAGATTCATGTTGTTTTCATGCCTCCTAACACAACATCCATTCTGCAGCCCATGGACTGAGGAGTAATATTGACTTTCAAGTCTTATTCTTTAAGAAACAATTGCATAAGGCTATAGTTGCTGGAGATGGTGATTCCTCTGATGGAGCTGAGCAAAGTAAACTGAAAACCATCTGGAAAGGATTCATCATTCTAGATGCCATTAAGTGCATATGTGATTCATGGGAAAAGATCAAAATATCAACTTTAACAGAAGTTTGGAAGAAGTTGATTCCAACCCTCATGGATGACTTTGAGGGGTTCAAGACTTCAGTGGAGGAAGTCACTACAGATGTGGTGGAAAGAGCAAGAGAACTAGAATTAGAAGTGAAGCCTGAAGATGTGACTGAATTGCTGCAATCTCATGACAAAACTTGAATGGGTCCAGAGTTGCTTTTTATGGATGAGCAAAGAAAGTGGTTTCTTGAGATGGAATCTACTCCTGGTGAAGATGCTGTGAAGACTGTTGAGATGAATACAAAGGATTTACAATATTACATGAACTTAACTGATAAAGCAGTGGCAGGGTTTGAAAAGATTGACTCCAATTTTGAAAGAAGTTCTACTGTGGAAGCAGCATTGCATGCTGCAGGAAATCACTCATGAAAGGAAGGGCCAATTGATGCAGCAAACTTCACTGTTGTCTTATTTTAAGAAATTGTCACAGCCTCCCCAACCTTTAGCAACCACCACCCTGATCAGTCAGCAGCCATCAATATCGAGTGAAGACCTTCCACCAGCAAAAAAGATTACAACTCGCTGAAGGCTCAGATGATGACTAGCATTTTTTAGCAATTTTTTTCTTTTACATTATAGGTTATTGCAAGATATTGAATATAGTTCCCTGTGCCATACAGTAGGTTCTTGTCATTTACCTATTTTATATATAGTATGTGTATCTGTTAATCTCAAATTCCTAATTTACCCCTCCCCCTCTTTCCCTTTGGTAATCATAAGATTGTTTTCTGTGTCTGTGAGTCTGCTTCTGTTTTGTAAATAAGTTCATTTGTGTCATTTTTTTTAGATTTCACATGTAAGTGATATCATATGATCTTTGTCTTTCTCTGTCTGACTTACTTCATTTAGTATGTTAATCTCTAGGTCTATCCATGTTGCTGCAAATGGCATTATTTCATTCTTTTTATGTCTGAGTAAGAGATAAAGTATTTTTAAATTAAGGTATGTACATTGTTTTCTTAGACATAATGCTATTGTACACTTAATAGTCTACAGTATAGGGTAAACATAACTTTTATATGCACTGGGAAACCAAAAACTTTGTGTCACTCGCTTTGTTACAATACTAGGTTTATTGCAGTGGTCTGGAATCAAACCCGCAATATCTCTGAGGTACGCCTATATGCCAATTAAAAAGAGACTTAAGAAGAAAGTATATGGTGTCTTCACTGTCCCATTGTAGACCAAATTTAAATTGTGCTCCTAGGTAAAGTCTGAGCGGACGGTTTGTAAAGCATAATAAATGCAGAATAAGGGTATTATTTCCATATGACAGCTACAGTAGGAATCTGCATCAAATTAAAGAGTATCTGCCATGACAGAAATGAAAACTGTGAAAACTACAATAGACATGTTGTATCAATACATTTTACCTGCTTCAAATTATTGGCTATAAAAACCAAATTACTCCTAACTATGCAATGCTTGAGTGGTCAATTATCTGTGAGGAAAATATTCAATGTGTGTACACTGATTCTCTTTAATATCCATATGTTCATTTGCAAATATAGGCCACTCTAAACCATGTAGATGCTTCTCAACAATCAAACTATGATGAAATTATTTGTTGTTTCCCTCTTAATGTGGCACCTATAAAGTGTGTTTATGGATGTTAAGTAAACTTATTGTGGTAATCATCTCGCAATATATGTAAGTCGTCATTATGCTGCACACCTTAAACTTACGCAGCGCTGTAAGTTTATATCTTTATAATGTCAACTATATCTCAATAAAATAGAAAAAAATCTTTTAAAAAAAGTGTATGTTCCGGCTTCCCTGGTGGCACAGTGGTTAAGAATCTGCCTGCCAACTCAGGGGACATGGGCTTGAGCCCTGGTCCGGGAAGATCCCACATGCCCTGAAGCAACTAAGCCCATGTGCCACAACTACTGAGCCTGTGCTCTAGAGCCTGCAAGACACAACTACTGAGCTCACATGCCACAACTACTGAGCCTGTGCTCTAGAGCCTGCAAGACACAACTACTGAGCTCACGTGCCACAACTACTGAAGCCCGTGCTCCTAGAGCCCGTCTCGTGCTCGGCAACAAGAGAAGCCACCGCAACGAAGAGTAGCCCCTGCTCGCCACAACTAGAGAAAGTCCACACGCAGCAATGAAGACCCAATGCAGCCCCCCAAAATTAAATAAATAAATAAGACCAGTAGGATATTAGAAATGAAAAAAAGAATTATTAGCAATAGATTATTTATTTTAAAAAGTGTATGTTCAATTCACTTACTTGTAAGATACAAGTTGGGCAATTTTTGCAGGGGAGGGCAATGATTTTAATGTTGATAAATTCAACAAATGATTAAATGTAAGCACTGTTAAGTATTTTTAGTTTTAAGAGCATTCACTGAAGTATAAATATTTCTGTACACTGAAACCAGGGTCACTTTCACTTCATTTAAATAATCTAAAGTTGTTTTATCCTTGTATCCCAGAAGATAGTTTAGCCTAAGTTAAATGCATCCTAAATGTTTTGACAGCTTGGAAATCTGGTTCTATTATATGGTTTAACTAATAATGTGATGTCTTGCTCTTTTGGACAGCATTTTTCTTTCATTCATTTCTCAATAACAAAGGAGAGTTTAAATAAGCTTATGATTTTAAGAGTTTAATCAAGCCATTTAGGTATGTATCTTGGCAAGTTTAAAATGTTTAATCCTACTTAAGGTTTGACAGACTGACTATGGAATAAACTTCTAAGCAAAAAGAAAAAGGATATTTTTTTCCAAAATTTCACACAAAAATACAGTCTTTGGAATGTTAAAATCTGTTTTAGAAGAATTTTAAAGAAATAAGAAATTCAAATTCTCTTTTATCTTTAAAAAAATTCTCTTATCTTTATATTAAATTATTTTATAACTATTAGAATAAAGTTTACCATCTAAGCGATATTTTTCCTACGTTATAACAAAAATGAGCTAATTTAAAAAAACATTCCACATGTGAAAAAAAAATTTCTTTGCAGCAGGCTTTTCATGAGAGCTTAACCACGCTGAATAAACCAGACCAGATAGAATTCAGGCACTCCAATTCTTACTAGATCTCATCAACGGTTAAGCCCCTGAAGCTATGGCTTCATTAATGGAACAAAGTTTCAAAAATTAAGATGACTAGGACCAAATTGATTTTACGGATTAGAACCAGCCTGATTCTCATGCTTGAGTATCCCCCAAAACACACACATACACACACAATATTGTACAGAAATAAATGGATACATACACCTAGCCAAAGAATTATACTCCATCTAAGGTTTTAACAGAATTGGTATGTTCTTCTCTCTAGTTAACCAGAAGAGAAACTGAATTTGAAATGCTATTCTAGCTAAGCCTCTTCAAAAATAGATACAATGAAGGAAACAGTTTTGCAGAATAAAAGTGCTTTTAATAACACGTTGAAATAAAATGGGATACCTTCCCCAAACAAAACAGAGTTAAGAGAAAAAAGACATTAACACAATGAGTTCAATTTTAGTGAGGAGATAAGCAATACACTATATTTTAAACTTACCACAAGAGCAAAGAACACCATAAAGAAAAATGATAAACTACTTGTGTAGCCAAGAAAGCCTGTAAAATAACAGTAAAATAAAAAGCAATTTATAAGGAAAGTGATCCTAACGTGCAGCTAAAGCTATACATCTTGGGCATGTTTTTTATTACAGTGCTTGGTATCTGGGGCTTAGGGCTGAGAATAACAACATTCCAACTAACTGTCACAGATCATTTATGTAGCTCTGTACAGCAGAATTGGAACTGGCTTACCACTAATGGTACACTGTAAGGAAAGGCTGCTCTTTAATGTTCCGTTGTAAAGGTTTTATTTTAGTGGGGCAGACAAAATACTACTGCAAACCAAGTAATAGGTTAACTAGGCAGGGCTGAAAGCTGAACAACCTAAAAGTCCAAGTTCAAAATTATTCACAACCACCTTCTGCTAAAAATGTGGTACTATGAAATTTAAAAGCCCCTTAATAGTATTTTCTTTCTTTCTTTTTCTTTTCTTCTAAACAAATAATGTCCTCTTCTATAAAGACTTACCTATTTTAGGAAGAAGTGCGAGAGGGAACACAATGGCAACACAAATGATTATTAGCAGTGTTTCTCCATCAAGATACCAAGACCTATTAGGAAAAAAAGTTCTATTTTAGGCACAGGACTTCAGCGTTTGTGTTTACACACACACACACACACACACACACACACACACACTCATCAGTATAACCATTACAACCACCCATTAGGAAAAGCCTACTTCTTTTTGTTAAAATACTTCCTTGTGGGATCCTATTATTCTTGTTAATGAATTCACATTTTAAAATGTATCAAAACAATGAGATGACATTTTTCAGCTACCAAATTAGCAAATATTTTAAAGTAAGATAATAGACAATGTGAGTGAAGAGTGATGAGATGTACACAAAAGTAGTGAAAGTATAAACTGTGTAAATTACCTTTCTGGAAAGCAGTTTAGCAATAGATACTGAGAGCCTTAAGATATTTGACACTTAACAAATGACTATTAAAAATAAGAAAACAATCACCAATAAGAACATTTTTGTAAAAAGATGTTTACTGAAAACATTTAAAATAATGAAAATTGGAAACAAACATCTAAGACCATGACAATTTTAAAATAAATTATGAGACTATGGGACAATCATAAAAAACATTTTATAAGTATAATAATATACTGAATATATCATAAATATATTTAGTATGATAACACGTTTGAGGGAAAATATAGATTCATTAAAAATGGGGGCCTCCCTGGTGGCGCAAGTGGTTGAGAGTCCGCCTGCCGATGCAGGGGATACGGGTTCGTGCCCCGGTCTGGGAGGATCCCATATGCCGCGGAGCGGCTGGGCCCGTGAGCCATGGCCGCTGAGCCTGCGCGTCCGGAGCCTGTGCTCCGCAACGGGGGAGGCCACAACAGTGAGAGGCCCGCATACCGAAAAAAAAAAAAAAAAAAAAAAAAAAAAAAAAAAAAGGAAAGGAACTGCAATATATTGGTAGCCATTATCCCTGGGTGGTAGAATGATGGGTACTTTTTCTTCTTTATAGTTTTCCATATTTTTCAAATTTTCAGGAAAGGGCATGAACTACCAGGAGAAAACATATGACATTTTTCATATAAAGGCAATAGAATAATGAATGAGAAAAGGTAGATTAAAAGTGTGATAGTGTATTTGACTTTTTAAAAAAAAATGGATGCACATTTTAAAAAAGTCAGAAAGATATACTTAAAATACCAAAAGTGGATATCTCCATGTAGCAGCATCAAGAAATTTTTATTTTATTTACTGGTTGCATATACATGGTTTTAATTTTTCAATATAAAAATACATGTGTTGAAGTTTTTAAAAATTAGACAATTCCCCCAAGACTTTAATAGTAAAGACTTTGCTTTAGTACATAAAAATTAAACAATTCGTGAAAGAAGTACAACTAGTAAATACACATGAAGAAAAACCCAATCTCTGGTGCTAATTAAAGAAATAAATAATAAGGCTATAGAAATTAAATGAGTAAAAATATTAAAAAAAATAATATTCAAGGATGTGGAATAATTGGTCCTTCACACATTGCTAGTGATCTTGTCAATTAGCATTATCTTTTGGAAAAACATTGATAATATGTACAAAGGACAATAAAAATGTGGAAATCTACTCTAAGAGAATAATCTAAAATATAAAGAATTCTATGTGCGTGAAGCTGTGACTACAACATTATTATAATATTAGAAAGTTGAGGGAAAATCCTATATATCTAACAATAGAAAATGTTTACGTCAAAAACAGCACACTCCTTTTAAAAAATTTTTTATTGGATCTATGTATATGTATAACTGATTCATTTTGCTGTACACCTGAAACTAACACATTGTAAATCAACTATACTCCAATAAAAAATTTTTTAAAAAAGCACACTCAATGGAATATTAAGCAGCTTTTGAAAAAAACACTTAGTAAAATAGAAAATATTAATGATAGAAATATAAAATAAATATTATTAACTATGTTTGAAAAATGCTTTTTGGGAAAAATTCAAAGGAAATAAAATGATAACAGTGATTAGGTAAGAGACGGTATTATGCATAATTTTTATTTGCTTTCTCTTCTAAATTTTCTGCAATGTAGCTGTCATATTTTTACACTGAAACATATGCATATATACACATGCACAATGGTAACAAAGTAAAATTCATGCTAATATGAGAGCTGGGAGCATCGAAGACAATAGGTATTACTTTTTCAAGTCATTTGGTAGATGCTCTCAAAATTTCCAATTGGCTATAATGTATCCTTTCACTACCAGATAGCCAAAGTCTCCCACTGCCTGTTAAATAAAGAAAATGGACAAATTCCTAGAAACGTACAACATACGAAGACTGAATCAGGAAGAACTAAAAAATACGAACAGACCAATAATGAGTAAGAACACTGAATCAGTAATCAAAAACCCACCAACAAAGAAAAGCCCAGGACCCATGGTTTTACTGGTGAATTCTACCAAACATTTCAAGAAAAATTAATGCCACTACTTCTCAAACTCTTCCCAAAAACTGGAGCAGAGTGAAAACTCCCAAACTCATTTTATGAGGCCAGCATACCCTACTGTCAAAGCCACATAAGGACACTGCAAAAAAAACAAAACTACAGACCAATAACCCTGGTGAATATATTACAAAAATTCTCAACAAAATATTAGCAAACTGAATTCAACAGCACATTAAAAGGATCATACACTATGATCAAGTGGGATTTATCTATGGGATGCAAGGGTGGATCAACATATGAAAATCAATCAACATGATATAGCACATTAATAGAATGAAAGATAAAAATCATATGATCATCTCAGTAGCTGCAAAAAAAAAGCATGTGACAAAATACAATATCCTTTCATGATAAAAACCTTCAACAAATTTGACATAGAGGGAACAAATCTCAATATAATAAAGGCTATAGGTTGAATGCTTCTTCTCTAAGATCAGGAACAAGACCGGGGTGCCTACTCTTACCACTCTCATTCAACATAGTTGAATAGTTGTTCCACTCTTATTCAACATTCAACACAGAAGTCTTAGCTAGAGCAATCAGGCAAGAGAAAGAAATAAATGGCATACAAATTGGAAAAGAAGTAAATCTGTCTTTATTTGTGGATATGATCTTATATATAGAAAATCCTGAAGACTGCAACCAAAAAACTGTTAGAGCTAATCAACAAATTATGTAAAGTTGAAGGATACAAAATCAACATACAGAAATCAGTTGTATTTTTATAAACTAACAAAGAAATATCTGAAAAAGAAATAAAGAAAACAATCCCATTCACAATAGCATGAAAGCAATAAAATACTTATGACTATTTAACAAAGGAAGTGAAAGATTAGTACACTGAAAACTATAAGGCTTAAATGGAAGAAATTGAAGACACAGACAAATGGAAATATATCCAGTCTGTGTTCATGGATCAGAAGAATCAATAGTGTTAAAATGTCCATACTATCCAAAGCTATCTATAGAGTCAATGAAATTGCTATCAAATTCCAATGACATTATTTCCCAAAATAGAACAATCCTAAAATTTGTATGGAACCACAAAAGACTCCAAATAGCCAAAGCAATCCTGAGAAAGAAAACAAAGCTGACTTCAAACTATACTACAAAGCTTTAGTAATCAAAACAATATAGTACTGGCATAAAAATAGACACACAGACCAACAGAACAGACTAGAGAGCCTAGGAATACCCCCTCCCCACCCCATATACTGTCAACTAATAGTCAACAAAGGATCCAAGAATATTCAGTGGGGAAAGAAGTCTTTTCAATAAATTGTACTGAGAAAATTGGATAGCCATATACAGAAAAATGAAATCTATCTTACAGCATTCACAAAAATTAACTTGAAATAGATTAAGACTTAAATGTAAGACCTGAAACTATAAAACTTATAGAAGAAAACACAAGGAAAAAGCTTCTTGACATTGGTCGTGGCAACAGTTTTTTTTTTAATACGACACCAAAAGCACAAGCAACAAAAGCAAAAATGAAAGGAACTATATCAAAATAAAAAGCTTCCGTACAGCAAAAGAAACAATCAACAAAATGAAAAGGCAATCTACAGAATGGAAGAAAATATTTCCAAATCATATATCTGATAAGAGACTAATATTCAAAATATATAAAGAACTCACACAGTTCAATAGCAAAAAATCAAACAATCCAATTTTAAAATGGGCAGAGGAAATAGACATTTTTTTTCTCCAAAGAAGATATATGAATGGCCAACAGGTATGTGAAAAGATGATCAACATCTCTAATCATCAGGGAAATACAAATCAAAAGTACAATGAAATATCACCTCACACCTGTTAGTATAGGTATCATCAAAAAGACAAGAGAGGGACTTCCCTGGCAGTCCAGTGGTTAAGACTTCGCCCTCCAATGCAGGGGGTGTGGGTTCGATCCCTGGTCAGGGAGCTAAGATCCCACATGCCTCGCGGCCAAAAAACCAAAATATAAAACAGAAGCAATATTGTAACAAATTCAATAAAGACTTTAAAAATGATCCACATAAAAAAATCTTTTTAAAAAAAGACAAGAGATAACAAGTATTGACAAGGATATGGAGAAAAGGGAAGACTTGTGCACTGTTGGTGGGAATGTGAATTGGTTCAGTCACTATGGAAGACAGTATGTTGGTTCCTCAAAAAATTAAAAACAGAACTACCATATGATTGGTCCAACAATCCTACTTCTGGGCATACATCTAAAGGAAATTAAAACAGGATATCAAAAAGATATCTGTACTCCCATGTTTATTGCAGCATTATTCACAGTAGCCAAGATATGGAAACAACCTAAGTGTCTGTCAATGGATGAATCGATAAAGAAGATGTGGTGCATACACGCACAACAATGGAATATTATTCAGTCATGAGAAAGAAAGAAATTTTGCCATTTGTGATAACATCAACAGACCAATGTGAGCATTATGCTAAGTGAGATAAGTCAGACAGAAAAAGACAAATACTGTATATCACATATTTGTGGAATCTAAAAAAGCTGAACTTGTAGAAACAGAGTAGAATGGTGGTTAGCAGGGGCTGGTGGGTAGGGGGACTGAGGAGATGTTGATCAAATGGTATAAACTTGCAGGTAGAGGATGAATAAGTTCTGGGAATCTAATGTAAAGCAATGTGATTATAGTTAACATAACTCTTTTATATACTTGGAAGTTGCTAAGAGACTGGATGTTAAATGTTCTCACTACAGAAAAGAAATGATAAGTATGTAAGGTAATGGAGATATTAGCTAACACTACAGTGGTAATCATACCACAGTATATAAGTTTATCAAATCTACATGTTGGACACCTTAAACTTACACAATGTTGTTATATGTAAATATCTCACTTTAAAAAAAAAAGGAAAGGTTTTCCTCTACATGGGCTTCAGGCCATGGCTTCTAACACAAACTTAATGATTCACTGTGTCTCTTTTACACCTTGGTGTATGAAGAAGTCCTCTTTAATGTATCTTTAAAAGGTACTATTGGTCTTCCCTGGGTGTGCGATTTCGATCCCTGGTCAGGGAACTAAGATCATGCATGCCATGCAGTGCAGCCAAAAAATAAAAAAAGATACACAATAAAAGGTACTTTTGGGTGCTGACAACTTCCTCTTTAACAGAACAAGAGAAGGAGCAACAGCAGAAGCAACACCATGAGCACAGCTCACCCTTCTCCACCCTAACTCATGTCTTTAGGAAATGCATGTGCCAGAAACTAAAACCTACACATAAGTATTTCTAGCTAATGGGCCTGCATTTGCACATGCCCCTCAAGTCCTGGTATGCAGGAGGTTCTAAGAGCGTGCAGAGATTACAACTACAACATGACACTCCTCGGCACATTCATCTTCTAATCACTCTTGAATACCTATGAAAATGGGAACTTCAAAATAACCCTCACTGAAGAACACCTGGCAACTAAATTTCTGAAGCTGGCAAAAAGCCCAGGGCTCTATGCCTGAAATCTCCTTCCTTCTGGGACCCAAAAGAGACTCACACAGTTGCAGCGCAAGGAAAAAAAAAGGCCCAGAGGCGCACCAAAGTAGATTCCATCTGTTAATTCTGCTGTCCCTGCTGTCACGAAGGGAGAGCTGGGCAAAGGGAGCACGTTAATCCTCAGGACCAAAGACTCTTTTCTCCTGTATAAGAATCTTAGGAACACTGAAATTCTGAACTTTATAACAAACACTATACTTTATAACTTTATAATTTCAGATCACAATTCACTCATGTCTGTAGAAGCCACATGACTGCCCAGAGCACTGAACTGGGGGCCAGAAGATAACTTCACCTCCTCCCAGCGGTTAACTCAGAATCACAGAGTTATGGAATGTTAGAGCTAGAAGGGACCTCAGAGATCATCTGGTTCAACAACTTCATTCTATGTCTGCAAAATCAGCAAAAGGATGAAGATGATCTTAGTAATAGAAGCAATGGAAATACTCTCTATTCTTCAATAGTCACTCTGAATTTATGGTATTTTTTCAGATACTGCCTCATTTTTCTCAAGATTGTGATTTCTTTACATTCTCTTCACAGGATTAAACTTTTAATTCCTAATATTAAAAAGAACTATTGCAAAAAATAGTTTCTCTATCCCTCGTCTGGCTACTGGTTAATATTAATCATTTCTTATCTTTATTAAGTTATCTTAATACAGACAATTATAATTACAATGCTTTTATTTACCATTCATCAAAAATAAAGGCATTGGGGCTTCCCTGGTGGCGCAGTGGTTGAGAGTCCGCCTGCCGATGCAGGGGACACGGGTTCGTGCCCCAGACCAGGAGGATCCCACATGCCGCAGAGTGGCTGGGCCCGTGAGCCATGACCGCTGAGCCTGCGTGTATGGAGTCTGTGCTCCGCAACGGGAGAGGCCACAACAGTGAGAGGTCCGCGTACCGCAAAAAAAATAAATAAAAAAAATAATAAAGGCATTGAGCTGCAAGAGCTGCTTGTAAATCTTGGAGATTAATCCTTTGTCAGTTGCTTCATTTGCAAATATTTTCTCCCATTCTGAGGGTTGTCTTTGGGTCTTGCTTATGATTTCCTTTGCTGTGCAAAAGCTTTGAAGTTTCATTAGGTCCCATGTGTTTATTTTTGTTTTTATTTCCATTTCTCTAGGAGGTGGGTCAAAAAGGATCTTGCTGTCATTTATGTCATAGAGTGTTCTGCCTATGTTTTCCTCTAAGGGCTTGATAGTCTGGCCTTACATTTAGGTCTTGCATCCATTTTGAGTTTATTTTTGTGTATGGTGTCAGGGAGTGTTCTAATTTCATACTTTTATATGTACCTGTCCAGTTTTCCCAGCACCACTTATTGAAGAGGCTGTCTTTTCTCCACTGTATATTCTTGCCTCCTTTATCAAAGATAAGGTGACCATATGTGCATAGGTTTATCTCTGGGCTTTCTATCCTGTTCCATTGATCCATATTTCTGTTTTTGTGCCAGTACCATACTGTCTTGATTACTGTAGCTTTGTAGTATAGTCTGAAGTCAGGGAGCCTGATTCCTCCAGCTCCATTTTTCTTTCTCAAGATTGCTTTGGCTATTCGGGGTCTTTTGTGTTTCCATACAAATTGTGAAATTTTTTGTTCTAGTTCTCTGACAAATGCCAGTGGTAGTTTGATACGGATTGCATTGAATCTGTAGATTGCTTTGGGTAGTAGAGTCATTTTCACAATGTTGATTCTGCCAATCCAAGAACATGGTATATCTCTCCATCTATTTGTATCAGCTTTAATTTCTTTCATCAGTGTCTTATAATTTTCTGCATACAGGTCTTTTGTCTCCTCAGGTAGGTTTATTCCTAGATATTTTATTCTTTTTGTTGCAACAAAACAACCCAATCCAAAAATGGGCAGAAGACCTAAATAGACATTTCTCCAAAGAAGATATGCAGATTGCCAACAAACACATGAAAGAATGCTCAACACCATTAATCATTAGAGAAATGCAAATCAAAACTACAATGAGGTATCATCTCGCACTGATCAGAATGGCCATCATCAAGAAATCTAGAAACAATAAATGCTGGAGAGGGTGTGGAGAAAAGGGAACACTCTTGCATTGCTGGTGGGAATGTAAATTGATACAGCCACTATGGAGAACAGTATGCAGGTTCCTTAAAAAAATAAAACTAGAACTACCATATGACCCAGCAATCCCACTACTGGGCATATACCCTGAGAAAACCATAATTCAAAAAGAGTCATGTACCAAAATGTTCATTGCAGCTCTATTTACAATAGCCAGGACATGGAAGCAACCTAAGTGTCCATCATCGGATGAATGGATAAAGAAGATGTGGCACATATATACAATGGAATATTACTCAGCCATAAAAAGAAACGAAATTGAGTTATTTGTAGTGAGGTGGATGGACTTGGAGTCTGTCATAAAGAGTGAAGTAAGTCAGAAGGAGAAAAACAAATACCGTATGCTAACAGATATATATGGAATCTAAGGGAAAAAAAAAAGGTTATGAAGAGCCTAGGGGTAAGACAGGAATAAAGACACAGATCTACTAGAGAATGAACTTGAGGATATGGGGAGGGGGAAGGGTAAGCTGTGACAAAGTGAGAGAGTGGCGTGGACATATATACACTACCAAATGTAAAACAGATAGCTAGTGGGAAGCAGCCGCATAGCACAGGGAGATCAGCTCGGTGGTTTGTGACAACCTAGAGGGGTGGGATAGGGAGGGTGGGAGGGAGGGAGATGCAAGAAGCAAGAGATATGGGAACATATGTATATGTATAACTGATTCCCTTTGTTATAAAGCAGAAACTAACACACCATTGTAAAGCAATTATACTCCAATAAAGATGTTAAAAATAAATAAATAAATAAATAAATAAATAAATAAAGGCAATACAGTAATGCACAGTAAAGTTAGTTTAAATTTCACGTGCATGTCACAGTCAACTGAATTGTGCTTGGCAATGGATATTTTCCAAGGAACAGAAATGATTAAACTTACAAAATAAAACTGCAGCTTGAGAAATACAAGCCAGTACAAAGAAATTGCAAAAGCACATTTTATAACTCAAGATTTTAGAAGAATATGCTAACCTGAAAATTTTTCCTAAGTGGGGGAAAAAAGAGTTATCTAACAAAACCCCTATTTTCCTACTGTGATCTATTGTAAATATACACTCTCTTCAAGCCAAAAGAATTAGAGTAAAAAGTTTTATACTTCCTGGAAAACTTGTTTGATCTGTGGATTTAATCCTATATGATAAAAATGTTCCAAGTATGAAATATAGAGTATAGATCCTTAGCTGTATTGCAAATGCTTTGGCATGCAGATTTTTTCCCGTATTTTAATGAAAACCAGATTTATTTATAAGTTGCTTTAATTTCATTCTCGAATGGAACAAGAGTATCATATGTTCTGAATTAGGATCTTACTCACATCCCATATCAATTATGTAACTCAAATGCAAGACAACTTAATTGTGTCAATCATATTCCGCTGACAAGATCATTAAATGTTAACAGAGAGCTTCCAACTTTTAACAGTCATAGATTTCTTGAATAGAAGTTATTCTATGAAAAATATAGATGCCTCATAAAAATTTGGTATAAGTATTATAACTTCTGACTTCTAATAATATTTTTTGAAATTAGGATATTATGAAAATAAAGTTTCTTTTTGATAACATCTTTATAAAGGTTTAGTTTTCACAAAGGCACATCAAATCTCACGGATAACACAGAAAATAAGCACAACAGAAAATTCTTAACTGCAATGCATTGTAATTCAAACCCTAAAAGTTTATCAATATCAGATTAATCTCACAGAAGAAATATTTCTGTGTAACTCTACCTAGAAATAAATTGCCCAGATAGTTAAATCAATTACCATAACATTTGTGTCTTAATTATTTTACAGCATTAAGGTTTAAAGACTAATGATTTAACTGCATTCTAACCAATTAATATAATTAGTCACTTACTAATGCTTTTCAAAACTTTGAAATCCAAAATAAGTGAATATACATTACATTTAAAACAAGATGAGGCTGTTAAAAAGATGTGCAATTTTAAAACGTCATAACAGAGATGATGCAAACTGGCCACAGTATTTTGAAGTATACAGTTTTAAGAATTCATTTCTGACATGTAAAAATAACATTTTTATCAATTTTCTACTAATATGAATAAGATGGGGTTAATTTTTATTTGTTTCTTTAAACAAATCAGAGAAAAAAAACCCAATAAAGTAAATGACAACTGATTTAAAATGAAGCTATGGTAAAAGCATCACTTTTAGAAAAAGAAGACCTAAGTTTTAACAGTTCTGTCACATACTACCTTAATTATTTCTAAAATTTTATATGTATTTTTGTCCTTGTGATATATGACAATAAAAAAGAAAATAAAGAGAAGTCACCAAATTCAGGACCAAGAAAAAGGAGAACAAATGTGACAACTAGTATGATTAACATAGTTTATGCAATGCATTCAAATATGACTCTGACCTTCCTGGCAGTCAGAGCAAATAGGGAAAAACTACCTTTATATAGTTATTATTACTGGAATTCCTTCTTTTTCTTTTTTTTTTTTTTTGAGGTATAACTGACATACGACATTATGGAGTTGCTTAATTCTCCACATTTACACTATGCTATCAGCTTACAAAAGCATGTATATTTATAATATCTTATTTGGTCATCTCAACAACTTTGTTAAGAAGGCAGTACTGGCACCACCATTATGCCAGATGAAGAAACCTCAGGCCCCAAATTAAATTATATGGCCCAAAGAAGTTAATTTCCCGAGGTTACTGAATATGAAATGGAGAGAATTTACCCTTAGTCTAACATTCTTTATTTCACCTCTTATTGCCTTGAGTTCTTAGCCCTAAATTAGAAATTTATTGCATAGAATTAAAAAAAATTTTTATACAGCAGGTTCTTGTTATCTATTTTATACGTATTAGTGTATATATGTCAATCCCAATCTCCCAATTCATCCCACCACGACCCTGCTCCCTGCCGCTTTCCCCCTTTGGTGTCCATACGTTTGTTCTGTGCATAGAACTTTTTGAGTAATAGAAGTTGCCCTCAATATTTTTACAGCAAATACAAAAGCAAATTTCACATAAGTATGTCATTTAGCAACTGTTGATCAAAATAAGAGCAAAAAACTTAAAAGTAACTAGATAAAACTATAGATAAAATTTTTAAAAAGGTAGCTGTATCAGATGTGATAATGAACGTGGAAACCTATACAAAGTGCTATACAAAGGCACAATATCTTCCGATAATGAAAAATCATTAAGGACTTCTACTTACCTTTTTTCAATCACATATTCTTGATGGTTCCTATTCAGATTTAAACTATACCATATTTTCCTTATAAATATGTATTTGCAGTTGTCTAAGTAGAATCCTTTCATGGAAGCCAACTTGTAAAATCTAAAACTCAATTTCGAAAACTTGCCCTGCAGTCCAGAACAAGTTCAAATATTGGAGCAAAACAACCAAACATTTAAATCTAAAAGTCTGACGGGTTTTAGTGTTGTGGTTTAGAAACTATATATAATAATTTGATGACAATTAAAAGGATTCATTTAGCCTTTTCAAGTTTATTTTTCTAAAAATTTCATGTTATACGTAGTAAAAGGAAAAGTATAATTAATTTGGGTTTTTTCTGCCATAAAAAAGAGATGAGCCAATAGTCTTTAGAACCCAGTATTTTTTTTAACATCTTTATTGGAGTATAATTGCTTTACAATGTTGTGTTAGTTTCTGCTGTATAACAAAGTGAATCAGGTATATGTATACATATATCCCCATATCCCCTCCCACTTGCATCTCCCTCCCACCCTCCCTATCCCACCCCTCTAGGTGGTCACAAAGTACTGAGCTGATCTCCCTGTGCTATGCAGCTGCTTCCCACTAGCTATCTGTTTTACATTTGGTAGTGTATGTATGTCCATGCTACTCTCTCACTTCCTCCCAGCTTACCCTTCCCCCTCCCCGTGTCCTCAAGTCCATTCTCTACATCTGCGTCTTTCTGTCCTGCCCCTAGGTTCATTAGAACCATTTTTGTTTTTTAGACTCCATATATACGTGTTAGCATACGGTATTTGTTTTTCTCTTTCTGATTTACTTCACTCTGTATAAAAGACTCCAGGTCCATCCACCTCACTACAAATAACTCAATTTCATTTTTTTATGGCTGAGTAATATTCCATTGTATATATGTGCCACATCTTCTTTATCCATTCATCCGATGATGGACACTTAGGTTGCTTCCATGTCCTGGCTATTGTAAATAGAGCTGCAATGAACACTGTGGTACATGTCTCTTTTTGAATTATGGTTTTCTCAGGGTATATGCCCAGTAGTGGGATTGCTGGGTCATATGGTAGTTCTATTTTTAGTTTTTTAAGGAACCTCCATACTGTTCTCCATAGTGGCTGTACCAATTTACATTCCCACCAACAGCGCAAGAGTGTTCCCTTTTCTCCACACCCTCTCCAGCATTTATTGTTTGTAGATTTTTTGATGATGGCCATTCTGACTGATGTGAGGTGATACCTCATTGTAGTTTTGATTTGCATTTCTCTAATGATTAGCGATGTTGAGCATCCTTTCATGTGTTTGTTGGCAATCTGTATATCTTCTTTGGAAAAATGTCTATTTAGGTCTTCTGCCCATTTTTGGATTGGGTTGTTTGTTTTTTTGATATTGAGCTGCCCAGTATTTTTAAAATAAGAAAGGAGAAGGGCAGTGTAACATGGTTTAATATTGTTTATAATATTGTTAAAAAACAGGAAATGAAACAAATTTTTTCTAATAATGCTTTATAACAGGATCTTACACAAGTATGTTGTAATGTTATCACTCTGATTTATCTTTATCACTATGGTTTGCTGAAAAGTGGCAGCAGTATTATCCACTCCCCTCCTCTAAGACCTTCACTGTCGGTGCTTTCTGCCTTCTCCCATCCCCCACCCAATCTTTCATATCCAGAAATTTCTCCTTTACTCTTCTCCAAGAGCTAGCTCATACCTGTCCTGCCTTTTCATGCCCCCATGGAATGCAAGAATTACACTGGCACATCAGAGGGTTCACAGTGCAGTGCTCTGCACATAATGGAGCATCACTAGACATCTGCAGAGTGTTTTCTTCTCTTATTACTCTGCCTCTGCCTAATTTGTAAGTGTCTTGAGGGCAGGGGCTACATTTATTTTACTTCACACAAGGGCTTAACATATATTTATTGAATTAATAAATGAATGGATACAATGTGAAATATTTTTTCTTACCCACTATGGTCTCCAGAAAAAAATTCTGAAATAGCAGCAGGAAGCTCTGTTTTAATAATTAAAAGATAAGATGACATAGCTGCAAACAGAATAAAAAGAGTTCCTATTAGAATTCTGTAATTTTTAACCATTTAAAGAACAATCTATCCAGAAATATGGATGTCCATTTGGGCTATGACAGCATGTAGAAGATTAATTCATACTGCACTATCCTCAAAGATAGATATATACCAGGAATGGCGATAAATAACCTTGTAGAGAAGAATAATTGGTAAGTTCATTAGGTATCTTTTGTTTACATTTCAAGTCCAAGGCAAACGATTTAGGTAAAAGAAAGGGTCTTGATTATAGGCCACTTATAAATGAAATTTTGCTTGAAGTTTGGCCAAAACTCTTAATGTTATTCCCCTGTCCAAGGCATTAGCGGTTAGTTTAGCAACGTTTGATATAGATACAGGAGATAAATAAGTATAGCTAATAAGTTTGATTATTTGTTCTTTCTTACTAGAGAGAGACCTCCCCCCAGAAGTTTCACTTCCTCTCTCTCCTTTTCTCTGCCACTGTCCTCCCACACACATTTTGGACACGTTATTATAAAACAATAACAAAATGCACCGTGAGTTATATTTTAAGTTGTCCTCTAAAACAGATGAGAAAAGATTCAATTGCAACTATTAAGCATATTAAAGAGACAAAGCTTATAACTTTTATTCCATTTTATTAACAGGGCTCATCTGTATTATGCAATCAAAACCTGAAGCTAGCATTATTCTCACATTCTATCAGACAGGATCCAAGAACTTTTATAGCATTTTAATAATGATCCTATTTCTGGTATAGCTATAAAAAAAAACCCCACATCTTATTAACCTTCCATCATATACTAGGAAATGTTTAATATGGTTACAGAATACAGAACTCATTTATATGTAAATACTTGAGTTTAAACTTAAATGTTTAAGTATATAGAAACCCAGATGATTTAGAGTCAGTTTAACAGAGTAATAATCTCTGTTTCCCCCAGAGATTAAGTATATATTAAAAAAAGAGCCAACAAGAATATGTCCATGAAGAATAGAGTGTACTCTGTGTGCATGTTAATTTTATTACTTATTTATATTTCAGGAAACATTTCACTTTCTCCTTGGACCTACAAAAACTAAGAACACAAATGAATGCCAAGTCTGAACGGCAAAAATCTGGGGAAAAACTGATTAAAAGGCTCAAAGAGTTTAAGAAGAAGAATGTATGTTTCTCAATAAACATATTTAAAAGTAGCTGAACTTCACAATTATTACAGTGCTGTGTGACCACTCGACCCTGGAGGAAAAAAAAAGCATATATACTAGTTTGTGTATAAATTTACATGAAGATAGGCAATGCTTACATATACTAACACATACACTCTCTCTTTTTTTTTTTTTTTGGTAAAACAACATGTACTTATGGCAAAGTAAAATTTAGAACAGTTAAGTAAATAGTCACTTCTCTGCAATGAAAATATACATATTCACATTTTCCAGTTTATGACTATTTCTTTTTTTCCAGCAGAAGTACAGCTGTTGAAATAAAGCCTTTTCCTCAGCAGAAGTACAGTACATTTCTCCAAACTCTCTGTTAGTTATGGGACATTACAATTAATCGTATGTGAAAAGGTATTCTAAGTTGTTCATATTCTCATAAGGAAAAATGCTACCAATTTGGTACAGAACAGAAGGAAGGTTTAGATTAACCTTCTCCACTAAAGGATTTGGGGGTCTTTGTTTATAATACTTTATCTATTCCAAAGAATCATACACATATGGTGTGATGATGAAAATCATGAACTGAATATTCTGAAACTGGCCTAGAGCTACTTAAATATATCTTGCAAGGAAAAAAAAAAGTACTTGAAAACAAGGAATGCAGACTTCCTACACAATGTAATTTATTATCTGCCCATCAGTCTTTCTTGCTTGGATTAATCCAATACCACATGCTTTTCTAAAGTTTCAGACATTCATCTCTTTCAGTAATTTTCTATTATTTCTTTTAGATCTTTAGTTGTAAAAAGCTTCAGTGAATATGAGATCATATTTCTTCCTAATATACAATCTGTCATTCTTCCCAGAATTTCTATTAGCCCCTGGCTAATCATTTGATCACTTTTATCCTCTGTTGTAGCCTTAACTCTTTGGTTTTCAAATGGGAGTCCTATTTCATTAGATTCCAGTCCGAAGAATCATGTATATTTCAAGAAATATGAACTCACCAAACATATGTTTCTCTCTCAGAAAAAAAGATCTCAGCATACAAGATATAAATATAATAAAACATGTAAAATACTGCTTCTTAGAGAATGCTGGTGTTTGTTTTAAGAGCTACAAAACCACAGAGCTCATGATGGGGAAAAACTCCACTGATTAAGCAAGTAAAACAAAGAAAGACACTATCCTTTTCACTGTCTAGATTATTTTTTCCTAACCACAAGAAAACTTTCATGCAAGGACTAGCACCTTAACATATTATATGTAGTACAGAGACAAACAAAAATTACTGAATATACATTAAGTTAGGAATACTTCTTAGATTTACATAAAAAGAACAGTCAGCTCAATAAAATAAAGGGGAAAAGTTTTAAAGATATAAATTCAATAGGAATGCTCATATATCCATTGTTTTTAACCCAAAGGTTCACTAGCTCCAAAAGTTGCTTGCCACACCTTTCATCTCATGTCTCCTATTAATAGCATAAGGAAGTGTTTAAGGAATTATCTTAGAGACAGGTCGTAAGCAAGAACTTGTAAATGATTTTTGCTGACATTGATACACAGTATAGACTCCTAATATAAGACACACCACGTTGTCCTTTAAATTAATAGCTGTAACAGGGTCATCCACAAGAGCCATGGTTATAGCTAAGTGGTTCTGGCCTTCATACCACCAAAGCCAGAATTAGGGCTAGAAGACATACCTTGGTGACAGGTATTCAACCATTACAAATCATTTAGTTTCACCATATTAACTAAATAGGTATTCTTTTCTCCTTCATTTTAAACATAACAAATAGAACTCATTTAATAGAAACTGCCCTGGGAGGGAAATAAAAAATCTGTCAACTTAATCGAAACACAGAAGTTGAAAGTATTCTTTAAAAACCATGTGGAGAAGCAACTGTTCTATTAAGAAATGACTAAAATAGGGTAAAATTTGATTAGGCAATAGCAAGTAGTAAGGTATTAATATTGGTTGATCTAATCATAAAGAGAAACACATGAGTTGGGAGCATGGAGGCTGAGGGGAGAGATGTCAAAAACACAAAAGGGAAAAGTGCTCTGGAGGAGAAGAATTATAAGAACAGCGAACATTTGGGGGCTTAGTATGCCTGTTCTAAGTGATTTGCAAGTTATTTCCTCATTTAAAGTTAAGTGTAAATTTATTTCCTCACCACGAACCTGTGAGGTAGATATTATTTATTTCACAGGTGAGGAAATGGAGGCACAAAGAGTTAACTTGCCCAAGCTAGTGATGGTGGAAGCAGCCCATCTGGCTTGAGAAATCTGCACTATTAACTGTTACGTTATGAGAAAGTGCAGAGAAGCAAAGTGGAGAAGAAATCCACCACAGGAAAAAGAAATAAGAAAAGTCTATCAAAAGGACCACTCCCCAGCATTCTTCTTTTTTTTTTAAATCACCATTTAAACAACAAATTGCTTCCGAATGCTGAGTTTAGCAGTTGGGTTCAAAGAAAATAAAGAATTTCTACAACACAGAACATTAGTTAGAAGCATTAAAAACACTTATAATGTTCATTTCACTTTGAGATGTATTTTCATTTCAGTTTGTAGCTGGTTTGGTAAAGTGTTTAGTCAAGATTCCTCAGACAGGCTAAGGAGTTTCATGATAGGATTACTGCATTTACCACTATGATTCTATTGCATCTACAGCTATTACTGTAGTTCAGAAGAGAAAGTGTCTGGTTCTCACATATTTGAGATATTAACACTACACTGAAATTGAAAAAAATTAATACAAAAACCAATTCTTCTTCCCACAAACTCTGTACTCTCATAGGCTACTTTTCCCAGGACTCCCTTAAAAAAAAAAAAAAGACAAAGCTTCAATTGGAGTGTGGACCTAAGAAACCATTAGTTTACAAAAATAATTATCCTTTTTGTTAAACACTTAAAAACACGTATGAAGATCAGATTATGTAGATCTATTTCAAAAACAGAATTAGCTTTTCAGCACTTGGAAGAAGTTCAGCAACTTCTTGAAGGATTAGTCAGCCAGCTCTAAACAGATATACTATGGGAGGAAATAATAAGTTTGCCTTTCCTGCTAAGAGGGATTCAGTTTTACTTCAAACATGTTTTTAGTCATGGACAGCAACTGGTTTATTCTATTTAATGTGTCTTATTAACCTGGTGTTCCTACTAAATGTCCAAATGCCACTGAAATTATATCTCCATTCAAAATAATACACAACACAATCTCTCTCATTTTTAAAAAAGACTTTAAAAAACTCTGAAAACAAGGTCATTTCCCTAATTTGTGCACAAATGGAAATCAAAAATATATGGAGGAACTTTTCCCTCCATAACCCTAGGGAAATATATATCTTTGTTTTACTATTTATCAAGATCTTAAACTTGAATAAAAACTGACCAGAATATTTACTATTCTGAGAACCCTATAATTAAACTTCAATTAACAATTGTTACTAAGAAATACATTATTTTCAAAACCTTTTTAAAGTGACATATAACCAGTAAATTTTGTCAAAGGAAGGACTTGTAAGAAATACCCCCCTTCCAAATTTCCTTTATTTCTCCTATTCTAAGACAGTGCTTTCTAGAATTTCTGGACAATACTATTCAGGCCTCAAAAAAGCCGCAGTTTGACTACAGATGAGATGACCAGCAGATGGCGTTGTAACAGCACTCCCAATCCCTGTATCCCAGGAGATGGTACAAACCAGTAATTCTAAAAGACTTCAGTTACCTTACCAAAAAAAAAAAAAAAAAAAAAAAATATATATATATATATATATACACACACACACACACACACACACACACACACACACATACATATATATATATATATATATATATATATATATATATATATATATTTCAGTAAGAAAGTAAAGCCAAAGGGTTTCTAACTTAATATTAAATCACGATTTTGAAAAATACTGAGAATTTGAAATTTTTATAGTTCTCAACTGAGAATGATCTTATTTATACCTTTCTGCTTATGAGATTTAGAAATTGTGCTACTTGACCACATAAAAGGGCTGCTGAGTTTCTCTTAAAACTTACAGATACCCAAACTGAGGCGTTAATCAAGGCTGCTGGAGTAGGTCTGTGGGATCTCTGCCAGGCTGGAAAATCTGAGTCATTCTAGCAATTTCAGCAGGTTTCAGTAAGTCTACTAATGTTTAGGGTTCCCCTTTCAAAATATGTAACAGTGACTCACTCTTTATTCTCCTTTAAAGAACTAAGGAAAGAATATGCTATCCATAGTGGTCCTTCATATTCTAAAAGAGCAAAATAAGAATTTAACGTACTCCCAGGAGCCACTCACCTTGCATTTTGAGTTGGGCAAGATATGAAACCAGAAAGGACATCAATTAACTTCACTTTTATCACATACTCATCAGAGTTAACAGGACTTTCAACTTGACTAAAGATGATTTGAGGTTTACTGCTTGATTTCTAGGGATATTTTAGCCAACTGAGTGGTCTATCTCTGGAGTTCAAACACTTGTGAAACTACTTACCTTGGTTTTTAGGAAAAGAATCTCATAATGCAACACAATTAGAGGAACTATGTGGAAACTACCTGTACTTATTTGCTATTAACAGTTCTTAATCCTTTAACTTGTAGTCCACTAAATTCAAACTCTCAGCCAGAGTTCTCTTCCCTCTAACAGCATTAAATATTAAAACTCCCAGATGCTTCTTTTCTGACTTTATGTCCAAGCAACAATGACTCTCAGCAAATGCCCCTCCAGTGCCTGAGGCATCGGGCAGCTGGGGGCTCTCCGGCTCTGGCTCTGGCTCTGGCTTATTTTGGGCCCCTAATTCATCAGTGTTGGGAGGCAATCAGGAATTGCTTCGAAGTAGTATTTTACTACAGTGGCTCTCCATTTTCTAAAGGTAATGGTTTCCATAACCCTAGAAAAAGAGTGCTAAATTTAGTGAGTCACATTTTTTTCTATTATAAAGTTTAGAGATTTTTCAAAGACAGTAGGTCTTTCCAATCTATTTGTCAGACTACACTAGTGCCCTGTGACTAATACTTGGTGTGTGATTGTACTGAGGAAGAAAGGTTTTCTGTGAAGTTCTGACAGTCGATTTTTCCCTAAAGAAACCATATGCTCACTTATGCATTTTGTGCGGTCTTCTCTTGCCAGTTGATCTTCCTTTTTTAAAGGAATACCAAACCAGGTCACTGGCTTTTCCTTCTCTCCCTCCTTCTCTTATTCCTTACTTTCTTCCTATAATAAATAAGATTTATTAAACACCTACTAAGTGCTAGGTACTTAAGAGCATAAATGAATGAGCAAAGTTACTTAGATATGTGGAATACAAAGATGTAGGGAATAAACTGAGTCTTACTAAAAGATCCATGTAACAAATATTGATCAAGGACAATTCATCATCATCTTGCTTCTAAAGGCCCCTGTTTCATTTTTCTCATAGATTCACCAGGGGCATAGAATCCCAAGAAAACTGAGAAATGTTTAAATGTTACAAAGAATAAGAGTCAGGAAGCATTAATCTAAGACATGATTATCCAACCTGAAAGCAGAAGATTTTAAAATACTTTATCTATTTTACATAAATAAGATCTAACTCTCCTCAATATTTTCAACCTTTTAATTTTTATATAATTCTAAACTATAAACCACTCTACAGGCTTTCAAGTTTCTTTCTATCATTTATATAGTATATAAAATTGTCTCCTTGAAGCAAAATCTTAGGCTTTTAAACAGAATTTTTTAAATTGTCTCATTCATTCAACAAATATTATTTATTGAGTTCCTCTACCAGAAACTAGGTCAAGTTATGAAAACACATAGTTCCTGTCCCCAAGGAGTTTAAAAAATCCTCAACATTTAATCTTTTCATAGCTTTTCAAGCATTTACTATATCAGAGCAGAAAGAACAAAGCCTTTAGAAGTAGACAAAGTGAGATTTGAGACCTGGCTGTATTAAGGGGTAAAGGTAAGCAAGTCATTTATCCCTTCTGAGCACTGATTTCAACCTCTGTAAAACGAGGATATCATCTACCCTGAAGAGCTGTTGTAAGTATAATTAAAGTGTCTAGGAGGAGGCTTGACCTAAAGACAATCTATTATATTATTTTTCATTTCTAAACAACCACTGAAAAACTCCAAGCATTTATACTAATAGTGAATATACTATCTTTCAAAAATGCTATCTGAACTATATTACATATGCAGATAGGCATGTAAGAAGTGCAAAAATTTAATCTGATGCTATACACTTCATATCGTCTTATAAATATCCAATTAACAAAGAGAAAAGTCAAAATCCATTTTTAAAGAATAACATTAAATAAGTCATATGGGGCTTCCCTGGTGGCGCAGTGGTTGAGAGTCCGCCTGCCGATGCAGGGGACACGGGTTTGTGCCCCGGTCCGGGAAGATCCCACATGCTGAGGAGCGGCTGGGCCCTTGAGCCATGACCGCTGAGCCTGCGTGTCCGGAGCCTGTGCTCCGCAACGGGAGAGGCCACAACAGTGAGAGGCCTGTGTACCGCAAAAAAAAAAAAAAAAAAAAAAAAAAAGTCATACGCACAACATATTAAAGATCCTCCCAAATAGGTATGCTGTTTCTTCTCAAGCATACATGGCTTAGTGCTGTTAAGGGCTTCCACAGACCTAGCTTAGATTAATCAAGAAATTACTTCGTAAGCCTGGAGTTCCTAGATTTTAACCTCAGAGGCTCAGCGGCTGCCCTAAAGGGTAGTTCTAAGAACTGAGACTCCCCTTTCTGAAAAAGAACAGCATCCATGAAAGCTTTTAGAGCAATAGTTTCTGACTTGTTAAAGATACCTAAGAAAAGACCAAAACATCTTTTGAACCAAGCATAACCCTCCCACAAAACTTTCCTGTAATAAAAATATTTTAATGCTCTGAAGGAATTAACATGCCTATCAAAGTGCTAAATTAGAAGGTGACTTTTGTGGTAAGAAGGGACCTTAAGCTTCGTGCTTTTCCCATCCTACCCCCAGCAATTTAACAAAGAGGAAACTGAAGCTGAGAGGAATTTTCCCAACACACATGGCTACCCAATGGCAGAGACTGCAGCAGACAGAATTCAACATATCTGACTTCCAACCCAGTGTTCTGCTCACAAGAGCAAGCTTCCAATTCTTTTATAATAAAGGAATGATTATATGCACATCTTGCTAAGACAAAAGAAAAAAAAGCTCCGAAAATATGTTTCAGTTATTATTTAGTGGGCTTTCAATAAATAAACTTTTAACCAATGTGAAGAAAATCATGAGGACATTATTCTAAAAACTGAATAAGCATTACCAGCTTTTCTGAATTTGAGGGACATTAAAAATTTCTGTGATTGCTTCTAAGTCACTTTTTAAAAAAAGTTTCTGAAACAAAGCAAGCAAGCAAATCAACAAACAGAGTTGGAAGAACTGATGATTTATCTGCCACCGAATGAAGGAATTCTTTCTAGAACATTCTGACAACTGACCAACCAGCTCTGTTTGAATGTTTTCAGGGATACAGAGCTTTTTCAAAGGAGTGTAGGCCATCTCCATTATCACACAGCTTAGCATTCCAAATGAAACCAGACCAGCTTCACTGTAGAGTTCTACCCATTAGAACCAGTTCTGCCCTCCAGAACAGTACTAAATTAGTCTAGTATCTTTCTATATTTCATGTTCAGCTTTTCAAATAGTTAAAGCTAGTGATCAGTCTAGAAGTCCCCTTTTCTTCTTGATAAATATAGCTAGAATAGTAAAAAGTACTTGGAAATAGCACATATAAATCATATTCAGCTCCATTAAGCTTAAAAAAAAGGTTTATCCAGTTCCAAGTATTGTGCTAGGTTCTGGGACTACAAAGAGAAGTAAGACATAATCCTTGCCTTGGAGGAGCTGACAATATAGTGGGGAAGTAAAAGCATATACAGAGATAACTTCAACCTAATAACAGCAAGTGCTAAAATAGAGTCATATACAATAACAGTTGCACACCAGATTAGGGAACAAGGAAGAGATCAGGGTGAAGGATACAGAGAATACAACAGCAGGCATTTTGCCAGTCACAAATTTAGATCCAAAGTCCTGGGTTGAAAACTCTACATAAAATAAACAATAGTTAACCCTAATCCAAATAAAATGTGCTTGATGGTTCTTACTAATCATATAGAGAGGAAAATAAGGAATTGAAAATATCAAAACATACTTTCACATTAGCAACATTACAAGTGCACATTTAAGCAATACATATTTGCTAAAATAAAGTATTCCAAAGTAGATCTTAAAATCAATGATATTATATAGATTCATTAGGTAAGAGACTGGTTACTAACTGCTAATGTGAAGAGTGAAGTGTGTGTTAACAAGGAAATTATTTGGTACGACATCCAAGAAAGCATTCTTCTCCTTCAATAATATATTTTTTTGCCCTGAAAATTCAAAGAATTAAAACATGAATGTCTAGGATTTCCAAAACAATGGCAAATACAACTTATTGTTGGAATGTTAATTTTTTCCTTGACCAAGAAACTCATTAAAGATGGAATTTTGTTGAACAATACTTAAAGTGAAATAGCTCAGATCTCAAGTATCAGTTAAACTTTATTAAAGCTGTCATCTTTAAATTATTTTGAACTGTCACAGATAAGAAATAAGATTAAAATTTCCTCTGACTGTACCTTCTTGAATAAGATCCAAAGTGCATATCAACCTTCTCTGTGTATTTAACCTTAAAGTAAAAGTATTTATTTAGCACTCCAGTCAATGGTAAAAAAAAATTAAGATATTGTTCAGCATTTGTAACTTCTTTACAACATATACAAACATGATTCCCATAGTATTTTGGATTTAAATGTTTAATACATTTAGTCAATAACTATCAATAATTAAAAGTAATTTTTGTTTCTACATAGTTCTTGATATCAGGATCATTTTTTAATGGGAACAAGATGCAAGATAAATGTGAGAATACTTTTCATTTGTCTCAAGTTTGTTTATTTTTTTTATAAATTTATTTTATTTATTTATTTTTGGCTGTGTTGGGTCTTCGTTGCTGTGCACGGGCTTTCTCTAGTTGTGGCGAGCAGGGGCTACTGTTCGTTGGAGGGTGCGGGCTTCTCATTGCAGTGGCTTCTCTTGTTGCGGAGCATGGGCTCTAGGCGCTTAGGCTCAGGAGTTGTGGCGCATGGGCTTAGTTGCTCCGCGGCATGTGGGATCTTCCCGGACCAGGGCTTGAACCCGTGTTCCTTGCATTGGCAGGCGGATTCTTAACCACTGCACCACCAGGGAAGCCCAAGTTTGTTTATTTTTTAAACCACGTGGTCATTTTCAATGTCTTGGTTACAAAAGGAGATTGCCTTTCCACACCTGACACAGCCATGGAACACCACTCCCTCTAAAGCAGTACACGCCACTGGGGGTGACCAGGACAAAAGTAGAGGGGAAATACTTCGGAATCACCTGGAGAGTTTTTCCAAGCTGTACCTCACCACTATTACAACTACAGAAAGCCCATGCTTTAGAGGTGTGTTGCAGACCTAATAACAAGATTGAAATCAAGGGTTTAGCTGCAACTGAATTTAGAAACTATTGTCCTACAAGAGCTGCTAAAAAGGATTAAAAAAAAAAAAAGAGTAATGAGGACAACACACAGGGCTTCTGAGACACCTATGTCTACAGAGGTTCAGGTTCCCAGCTAGACCTGTAGTAAGGAAGAAACCAAAGGAGGAAATCATTTCCATCACATTTACGCATAAGCAGTGCACTTTCAATTGCTTACCTCCAATATTCTGAATTATTATGGTGCCTGCTACCACCACCTGAAAAAGAACAAATGTATTCAGAAGATGAAAGGGGAAATAATACAAAAGGATCAGTATTTTATTAAAATCTAATAACTATGACTTAAAAACAGATGCAGAAATTGAGTGAAGAGAAACTGAAAAGAATACACTTTGCCAGCCATTTGTAATATATAAAACTAACAATCATCACATAAAAGGCTTTCTTTAATAGTTTCATGGTTATTATAAAGAACACTTTTGTAAGTTTTATTGGCAGTCATTTTTAAACAGTTAAAAGTGTTAAAAAGCTAGTAATCAATGGTTATCAAAGTACCAAAAAACTGAAATTGAATCTATCTGCTCTCATTCTCCCTTTTTTACTGGTTTTATGACTTTGCTTTGTTAGGTAGACTGAGACAGTTTGAGGTGTGTTGTGTCAATGCCGTACTGCATAGAAGGGAATAATATAGTCTGCAGAGTGTGTCAGCTTGGCATACACCAAGCCTTGAACATCTCTGTCGCCGGGATTAATAAAATCTAGAGCAGAAAACGCTATAGAGCCCACATATTATCACATCTGAAAATTGAAGCGAAATGTTTCAAACTCAATAATATGAAGTGGACTGAGTGCAAGACAACAGGAGGTGGTAAAGAGTGTAATATATTGGAGAAGTCCTCCTGTTTCAAAATGGGGCAGCTGCTGCACAGCTCTGGCCAGTTGCTGACATGTGAGAATGTGAATCCAGTGTAGCTCAATCTTCTGCTTTTTCAAGAAAAGTCAGAAATTGAATTCTTTTAAAATGTCATAACTCTTTGTTGGCAATCAGCTAAAAATAAAAAAGATTTGAGCCAAACAAAATATGCCTGAGGACTATGTTCAGCCTGCAGGCTTGCTAACTTGTGATCTTTGATGACATTCCTGGGAAACTCAACATAGCACTTTATCCATTCTTGGTCATCAGATGTACTCAGGAGAAATGATTAAACATTCTGCTTCCACTCGGGTCTTTCAGTCACTTATATCTTGGTGGATCTGTACCTCCAATGTATGTTTTGAGCTGACTAGCTATCTAAGATTATTACTACATGGACTGGGAAGAGATGACCCTTCCTCTCCTAGAAATTCCATCAGCAACACAGCATTTGCCTATCCTGGGAATAAACTAAGTTACTGAGACCTAGAAGCCTTGGGGTCTGGAAAGCAGGGATAATGATAGAAACACTTGGCAAGGTGTCTTTGAATGGGGTAACTACCACTCTAACATTTTCCAGAAAAATCTCTGCATATCAACCCATTTAAAAATTAGTTCCAAAGTGTCACTCACAGTTATTTGTGAAAAGACTTTTTTGAAATTTTGTATACTATCTTTCATATGTAATTGATACCTATTGTCAATCACACATGAAATTTGGATTTTTCTAAGAATATGCTGCAAAAAGCAATAATATCAGCTTATTCAATCTAGAAAGTCAGTATATCTTTCTATCAATCTATTGATCTATAGATCTATTGATATTTCCAGTGCCTAGCACAGTGCATGGCACATGGTATTTGCTCAATAAACATTTGTTTGACAAGTACATAAATCCATTTATAAACAATTAAAAATTTTCCTTAAAAAGTTCAAAGCATTTCAAAAATATTTAGTTTTCAGAACAATGTTACCCTATCATGTCATATCCATATTCATATAATATCTGGAAAGAAGGAAATAGGAACGTTTCAACCCAACTGTGGAAGTTGAGAGAAAATATTAAACAAACAACTCATTTAGAGTATTCTCTGTCTGTGTATCTGCCTACTAAGAACTGTGTGCATACATTAAAATGATAATGCAACTATTGTAGAGTTTTAGAAAGAGGGGACTCTCAATAATCCATGTTCTTCTTGTAGAGTCTGCTGCTATCCAAGGAATGCAGGAAACACCAATGTGAAATAACAGTGATGATGCTTAGTCATGTTTACAGATTATATTAAATTAATTGGAGAGCTTTCTTATATAAATAACATTTTCTTCTTCCTTGATTAAACTGGATATAGTTAATTGATCATGATTATACCAAACATCCTGATCTTCAAGAAAGAGAAAATGTTTAGATTATTAACAAAAACCTTTACCCTCAAAAGAAACATAGTCTCCATTTAGTTCAAGTTTCAGGCTATTAAAATAAACTCCAGGGCTTCCTTGGTGGCGCAGTGGTTGAGAGTCCGCCTGCCGATGCAGGAGACGCGGGTTCGTGCCCCGGTCCGGGAATATCCCACATGCCGCGGAGCGGCTGGGCCTGTGAGCTGTGGCCGCTGAGTCTGCGTGTCCGGAGCCTGTGCTCCGCAACGGGAGAGGCCACAGCAGAGAGAGGCCCGCGCACCACAAAAAAAAAAAAAAAAAGAGAGACGCTCCAAACCATGAGGTTACATAGTATGATTTAAATATTCTCTTCTGTGCTTTAAAACCAAAGTTAATTTGAATGTAAATACACATTCCCCACCATTACATAGCTGTATCTTTTCCCTCCCAAACTCACTTCTTAGAAGTTAGTTCGGCCATCTACAAATACAGCATCGTTTCATATTAAAAGCAAAGTAAACAAAAAATACAAACAACAGATTTACAAATAAAAAGAAAAAGTCCTGTTTGGAGCCAACACATAAATGGGTTTTAGAAGTATGATAACTCTTCAGAAATAAAAAATTATTAAAGCACTAACAATAATATTTAACTACTGATTACCTGTGGAAGAAGACAGTATTTCCACTACCCATTAAATTAGTTTAGTATGCCTATCATAGATGAATGCCCAATAAATACTGTTGTTATTTCTCTTATTCTAAGGAGGAACAGTAGTAGATTTTGAGTCTGGAGTCCTATGTAATACTGGCCTAAGTAATTGTAGACAAATAGGCCCCTTCCCTTCTCTGGGCCTTAATTTCCTAACCTATAAATGAGGGGACATCTAGATCATCTTTTAGCACTGTTCAGCTCTTAAATGATATGATCTTCTAATTATCAGTTTTTTTAAACATGCTATAAGTTTAATTCTATGCTCTGTCTTGTCCTGTCTTCACGAGAATTTTCCCAGATAATATAATCAAAATTAATAAGAAAAACTTAAAGCAGGCCATTGTTACGGATTTCAAATTATACAAGTCATTGTTCTCCTTCATTAGGGTAAAAAACACTAAAAAAATTTAAGTGTTGAGTTAAATTTATCAATGTATTTTTAGGAAGGGCACAGAGATTTCTTCTCTCTCTTCCTGCTCCCATCATTCTCTTTCTTCACTTTAGTTTCCTTTTATTCCCTTAATTTCTTTCTCTGATATATACTTGTCTTTTCTAACTGGAAATGGAAGGAAAAATTCCTTTCAGGATTTTGGACACAGCAAGGAGAAAAAAAAAATTACCTTTCCAGGTAATCCAAATGCAAAGAGTCCAAGATCTTCATAAGATGTCACAGCTGTTAAGAGAAATTATAACTGTTATTTTTACACAAAACTATTTGTGTGCCAAGTCTTACACAGAAGAAAGCTATTCCACTACTACCTGATAGCTATTGGATTGTCACATTAAATTTAAAGCAGAAGTAATGACTTTGGGGGAAACCTGAAAACTTACGATCCATAAAGACAGCGTCCTCTTAGAGTAAGTAGAGCTTAGCAATTACCAAGGTTGTCTAACAACTACCCAGGCTGCATAAATTCAAATAGAATAATTACTCAAGAACAACCCACTTCTCACTAAACAGTACTTGCAGACTACACTGTCCAAATGTAAGTTTTCATTGGCAACAGTTTCTGAAAACTGCCTGTGTAAATAAAACTTGATAAAGTACAAAAGTTGTATCATACTTTCAGAGACATTCACTCTTCCAGGCTACCTAGGATATGATAATGTATTCATGACAGAAACAATACCCTCATCCTGCAATAAGGGTATATTTTTTCTTTTTCATCACAAAGAGTATGAAATTACATTTTCATTCCACATGTTCAAGAAGTGTGATCACAGAAAAGATGAAAATTAAATGGCTCATAAAAGAACCAAATGTGTCCTCAGATGATAAAGCTTCATGTTATAACTAGTGATGTCACAGGTAAAAATAAGAGAAGTAAAAACATTTATATAATCCTAAATTTGAAAAGCCCTTAACCTTACAGTGCTTACACTGAAAAAAAAAAAAAGCAGATACTAAGGCTTGCTAATAGCAACACACATTTCCTATTGAGTCAAAGATATGTCTCATCATTTCTTAAAGAAAGTTTTTAATATATGCTCTCAAGATATACATAGGTTTCTTTACCACTACATTAACAAAAAACTCCCCTATACTTTCATAAACAAAGTCTACCACGTATGAAAAAATAAGCATTTTGAAAACCACATATGGTCTGTACATGTTATAACTATTACAAAGTCAGAAAGAAAACGGTGAAATGCTAAAAAAAATAAGTTTTACTTAAGAACAAAAATTTTTAACATTTTAAACTTTTTTAAACTTTAATTTATTATCAGAGTAGATAGAAGAATTTCAAAACTTTTTGGATGACACAGCTATATTTTATTTTACTTTTTTGTTTTATTGTTTTATTTTTTTGGCCGCATCGTGTGGCACGCGGGATCTTAGCTCTGCGACCAGGGATCGAACCTGTGCCTCTTGCAGTGGGAGCATGGAGTCTTAACCACTGAAGCACCAAGGAAGTCCCAACACAGCTATTTTTTAAAATGTATTTACAAACTGCTCAACAGTGGGCAAGGCCAATTTAATTTTGAATTTGGAACATATAACTTGATTATAAGTAGGAACCTTTATGCTTTAACAATGAAAGACTTCAATAATAATCTTAGAGAGGTAGACTGTAGATATATTTTAGAACATAAAATTACAAAGCAGAGTTAAAAAACTAAGAACTGGATTTTTTTCCTCCTATGTGAAATGCTGAAATTCTTTTTTTCAAATACACATGTTCTAAAGTGAATGTTAACACAAAAATTAATAATTATTTCAACCAATAAATCTTTACTAGTTTGTTTTCATATTCCTAAATATAATTAAGTGATAATGTTATATAGGGGCACAATTTCTTATATTTAACATTGCAAAGCCTTGGTATATATATTAAAACAGAAAATTCTCTAAATGTTAGCTTCTATCTAATTTGACATTAAGAAGGTAATTTTGTTACATATTATGTGTATGTGAACCAAGCCTCCAGAAGGTTTATGATCTGTCACTATGAGGCACGAGATTAAAGGAACATCATTGTTCATTTTCAGCATCCCTCTTTCACATTACTGTTGAAAGTGTTTGTTCTTTAAAAAAACTTTCCTTCCAAGGACTTAAAGCAAGGAGGTTTTTCAGTGTTACATATGGAAATATACCACATAACTTGCTTTTAAAATGATCTATTTTGGGGACTTCCCTGGTGGTCCAGCGGGTAAGACTCCACGCTCCCAATGCAGGGGGCCTGGTTTCGATCCCTGTTCAGGGAACTAGATCCCACATGCATGCCGCAACTAAGATCCCACATGCTGCAACTAAAAGATCCCACATGCCGCAACGAAGATCCTGTGTGCTGCAGCTAAAACCCAGCACAGCCAAAATAAATAAATAAATATTTTAAAATTTTAAAAAAAATTAAATGATCTATTTTGCATTAGATTTTTAGTCAGGGAGCAAGTTATCAAGATAATACTCTTTAAAAAGTTTGACTAGGATTTGTTTTATTTTCAAATAGCAGAAAACAAATATAGATTGTATATTAGTAAACATAAAAAGCAAATAACTTTCCGATAAGCAAAAATAATATTGAAATATTCCAAAAAGAATTGGTATTTCAATTATCTAAATTTAAATAAATTAAACATTTATCTTAATTTTAAATTAGAATATAACATTTATTACTCCAGAAAATATAATCAAACTAACAGCTTAATGAAGATAGTTGTAATTGCAACTTCTGACAATTGTGGCTTATATTTTAGCAATCTCACATTTGTTCTCTATTATTTTCTAGTGTTATAAAAATACCTTTAAGTACAGCAAAGTCCCAAATTCAGAGTGAACAAAGTTTAGACTTTTAAATGGAGACTTACTACTATGTTCAAATCCTAACTCTACCTTTCAAGTCAGCAGGTCTGGCTAGTCATTCAGTTCTGTCACTGTCATCTTACTTCTTTTATGTTGCAAAAATTAGAAGTACTTTTCCATGTCTGAGACATCATTAGTATGAACAATGGCTTCTGGCTTAACTTCGAGGCTTTGCTAAGTTAAAATATGTACACAGTCAGTCAAATGTTTTATCTCCACATATTCACTTTTTAATGGTTTTCTGGATCATCGTGACATACAAACCGAAACAACACTAGTGAAATACTTTGAAAATTCTGCTCTACCATTTGGACAATTAAGATGCTGGTAACAGTGTAAATTGGAACTGACTTTGGAATGTAATTTGACCAATGAACCTTGAAAATATTTATAATATTTGACCCCTGAGAGCTTGCATCTTAGGAAATAAGACTAACATCAGAGAAATCATTATATGCAAAGATACTCATTGTGCATTATTTACATTGAAAAAAAGACTACCTAAATGCTCAATAATGGTAAAGTGGTTAAGTAAATTATGGTAGGTATATCTAGTAGAATAATATGTAGCCATTAAAAACTATGTTTATAATAACATGAAAAATGTCAATATTAAGTGAAAAACATAGGATTTGATTGAATATGATCTATAAAGCAAAACACTTTCATATGATCAATGTTTTAATATCTTATTTATAAAGTAAAAGATGTTTTGAGAGCTATCAAAATGAGACGTGGTGATGACCAGTCACATTAATAGCAAATTCTTACAGAAGAGGAATAACATTAATTATGAAAATTATGAATTTAATTTGGCCTTTTACAGGAATTCATACAAGCAGTACTTGGCACAATCCTTAAATAAATAACTGAAAGCAGTCATTAGCAATCTATTTTAGGAAATTATATTTTGATATTGAAGAAATCAATGCTATGGTTTTGAGGGGACGGAAAGGCTGTAAATCTTAATCAAGTAAATTGGGGAAAAATTTCTTCTTTAATGTACCATCAAGGCACACTTTAGTGCTATTTTGGCTAGACCAAGAGTTTGGCCTCCACAGGAATCGTTTGGAAAGCTGCTTCCCATGAAGTAGTGGAATATTTCCAGCTAGTTACTCCAGTGTTCCGTCTGCTTTGCATTTTTTCCTCAATGAAATAGGACAATTAATAAACTCTGGTTACAGTACAAAGCCCAAGTTTCAGCAGCAGCAATATTATCTTTGGAACTGGATTGAGGGACATGAGTTATTCAAATACAGTTCAACTCTCAGAAAGCAGGCCATTTGGAATGCACCCTTATTTTGAAATTCTTTTCTTTCTCATGTTTTCCTTCATTTTCCTCTTGTCTTTTTTCTCTGTAAGAGTGTCATGCAAGCCATTCATTTATTGAACGTCTACTATGCAATTGTATCACCACTTCTGGTCTTTCTTAAAATGTATGTAAATGTCAGTTTAGCAACTAAATGTGGCATGATTTTAGAGCACCTGATGTAGTAAAAGAAAATAGAATGCTAGAGTAGAAGGAACATTCTCCTTTCAATTTCACAGAGGTGAGATACTGCAGGCAGAGAAAAAGTTCTAGGATCCCAACATACTGCTTGTTTCTGCAGTGAACAAGATTTACAGTCATTCATAACCTATAAATGTTATTCACTGGTTTTCAACTTTAGACTCAACTTATACATAAAAAATGAATGACTTACATATGATTACAAAACAAAATAAATATTATCAACCTTGACAATATAAGGGTACAGCAGAAGGACTATGGGAAATAGAAAGAGAACAGGGGAAAGCAAGGATAGGAGCACTAATACATACAACATAGCAGAGTCAAGACACACCATCTAAAGTCCATGAAACAAAAAGAAAACTTTAAATATATTGTTTATACTGAGCCTGTGCTCTAGAGCCCACAAGCCACAACTACTGAGGCCCGTGCGCCTAGAGCCCGTGCTCCGCAACAAGAGAAGCCACAGCAATGAGAAGTCCACGCACCGCAACGAGGTGTAGCCCCCACTCACCGCAACTAGAGAAAGCCCGCGTGCAGCAACGAAGACCCAACACAGCCAAAAATAAATAAATAAATAGATAATTTTTAATAAATAAATAAATAAATGTATTGTTTACAGTTACAAATAATCAGTGAAATAATTATTGAATACAAACTAATGAAAATTAGAAGGGGAAGGATTAGTGCACCTGAGGTAAATCTTCACCTTTCATAATGAGGTGTCAACAGATAAAATTTAAATCAATAAATAACAGTAGAAGAATATTATTTAGACTTAGGAAGGTAACTCCCCAAAAGAATTCAAAATGAAAACTAAATGTTGCTAACCCTGTGAAATGGAACTAGATGTGGGGAAGAATGAGCGGGGAAGTGCTTCAAGTCCTCCTGCGCAAGTGCACACACACGTACGCATGTACATACACGTGTGTGTGACTGTTATTACCTTGATAAAATTAAAAGAGGAGGTTAATTTAAAAATATGTTTAACCCTGCAGAGACTCACACCCATCCTTCCCTGCAGCCCAATAACAAAAAGTTCAGTTCTGCTACAGGAAACATTCTGCCATCAAGGCAAACGATAGGAAGGGATAATCACTACAAGAGCAGGGTATGCACACAATCTAGCCTAGGGTTTCTCATCCTGCCACTACTGACATTTTTGGCCTGGATAACTGTTTGCAGTGGGGGGCTGTCCTGTGCACTGTAGGATGTTTAGAAGCATCCTTGGCCTCTACTCACTAGATGCTAGTAGAACCTCACCCTGCCCTACAATTCTCAGCCGTGACAACCAGAAATGTCTTTAGACACTGCCAAATGCCCCTGGGGGAGAAGAATCAAGGCAAGATGAGAACTTACTAGCAGAAAGGATGAGACAAGAACACCATTCAATGAAGATGGAGTCACATAAACAGCCCACTTAATTGTGAGAATATTGAACTATGCTCACTAATCACAAGAAAAAGATACAAAATTATAAATAGTTGGGAAATCTGACTGTCACTCCAAACAATAAACAAATTGAGATGGGAAATAGGAATAGGAAATAGGAATCTACTGTCTTTCAATCAGGTTCAATCTCATTCGCTCTCACAGTGACAGCATCTCACAGTGCTGAAGGGGATTCCTTGTGACCTTAGCAATCCATATCCTTCACACAGCGCCCAGACCAAAGCTGGGGAAAAATAAAAGGCCCTCAACGTTATTGAGAAATGGTGTATTGGTGTCCAACATATCATGTAAATGTTGTACACTCTATTTTATAGACCATACAAGAAATTTTCAAAGGTACTTTTGACTATATATAATTTTTGCCTTGTGTGTTAATTTTGGAACTTTTAAAATAGTCCCTCTGTAGCTCTAAGCCATTCATCACCCACGTATCCAGCTTTTATTAAGTATCCTCTGTATGTCAAGCACAGTTTGGTAGATGCTGAGAAAACAATGGTTAATGCTTTCAATATACACTAAATTTTCCAGGAATACAATTACCACGTAAATGGATGTTTGGTTTTGTTTGGAAATTTGCCAAAAACTGTTCACCATTTAGGAAAATCACATCACCAACAGCATTTATTTTGCTTTTGTTTCTCCTTTACTTTGCTACATGGCATTATATTATGTATAAATACTGTGTTAATTTCCTATGGCTGCTGTAACAAAGTATGACAAATTTGGTGACTTAAAACAACAGAAATTCAGGTACCTCCCTGGTGGCACAGTAGTTAAGAATCTGCCTGCTAATGCAGGGGATACGGGTTCGAGCCCTGGTCCAGGGAGATCCCACATGCTGTGAAGCAACTAAGCCCGTGCACCACAAATACAGAGCCTGTGCTCTAGGGCCCGCGAGCCACAACTACTGACCCCTCGTGCTACAACTACTGAAGACCACATGCCTAGAGTCCATGCTCTGCAACAAGAGAAGCCACCGCAATGAGAAGCCCGCACACTGCAACGAAGAGTAGCCCCCACTTGCTGCAACTAGAGAAACCCCTTGCGCAGCAACGAAGACCCGACACAGCCAAAAATAAATAAATAAATAAATTTACTTAAAAAACAAACAAACAGAAATTTATTTTCTTACAGTTCTGGAGGTCAGAAGGCCAAAATCAGTCTCACTGGGTCAGTATCAAGGTACTAGCAAGGCCACAATCCCTCTAGAGGCGCTAGAGAAAATCTGTTCCTTGCCTCTTCCAGCTTCCAGTGACAGCTGGCATGACTTGATTTGTGGCCAAATCACTCTTACCTCTGCCTCTGTGGTCATATTACCTTCTCCTCTTCTGTCTGTGCTCTCCCTCTGTGATACATGTGACTCCAAAGAGTCCACCAGAATAATCTCCCTTGTGAAGTCCTTTTTTGCCATAAATGATAACATTCACAGGGATTAGAATTTGCATATGTTTTAGGGGGCCGTTATTTAGCCCACCACAGGTAGGTTATAATAGCTATAGGAATTTCATTTTAGGTAGTAAAATAAGCATTTAGAATTTTCTTTTTTTAATAAGAGGAGGGTGCTGTGATGGATAGTATTTCAAATCACTGCTCTGAAGGGTTTCAGTAAAAAAAAAAATTGGGGAGAACAAGGGGCCATTTTACTCCTTATTTATTTCCTCATCATTGCTAACAATTAAAATCTTCATAAGAGAATTGTCACCTTACTTTAGGAAGAGGAAGATAGGGGACTATGTTCTCTCTCCCAGTGAGCTCTAGGAAGGACCAGAATTCTCTTTGGAAGCAACAATTGGTGAATCCCAGTATCCACCTTGACCCTTTTTAAACCACTTCAGTGGCTTCTCACTGCCTCAGCAAAAACTCCAAGTTCCTTAGGATGTGACACTTGTCTATCTTCTCAGTTTCACTTTCTTCTTTGTACCTTATGCATAAATAATAGTAAACTATTTTTGGTACCTGAGTAAAATGTTCAGGATGTACCTTTGTATATGCTGGAATATTCTCTCTTGCCTTGTCTGCTAGTCAAATTGCTTTTTAGCTCATTCCTCCAGGAATATTTACTGAACCTCACACTCCCCACCTGCACCGGGACAAGGCAAAACATTCCCTCCTCTAAGCTATCACTATACCTTGCACATATTTAAATTACCACACTACATTATGAATTATTTGCTTATGTGTTTGTCTCCCCTTCTACATTATGAGCTTTTTTAAGGGAAGGAAGTGAGTCTTATTTACCTCTGTAATCCTAATAGATAATGAGTATAGAATGAATGAATGAACCTCTATCCTGGGCTTCAGTTCTAGAACCTGTCCATCTAGTTTTACTTCAAAGTCCACATATCCAAAACTGAACTCATTTTTATTTTGAACTAACATCTGCTGCGTTGTTATGTCCATTAATGACACTATCATTAATCCAGTGGCCTATGCCAGAAATCTGGGAGATATCCTCAGACATCCCCTTCTCCACATTCAGTCTAACTTCCCCACGTTCCTTAACCTGTTTTTTTCTTTTATGCTCCTGTTAATACCTTGTTTCAATCTCCCACTATTGGATTCTTAGACTTTTGTAACAGCCAGGCTTGACTACTAACCTACCCAGGCACTGTTAGTGCAAATTAGAGCTAGACAGACAAATGAGAAAGGCACTCCCTTCAAGAAGAAGAGAAAGAAAAGAGTTTCCATTCTGAACACAAGCATGAACACATCCTGAAGACAAGCATGGCCTGGAGAGCTGACTGTGCCTTTGTGAAAAGAACTACTCTAATCTGGAGGTGGCTCTTAGATCTGCTACTTGGTTGTTGTCGTGGGAATTCCCTCTACTTCTCCACTGTGCTAGATTCCCTACTTTTTTGGTACTCTTTAACTTCGGTAAATGGCATCCTGAATTGTTTATTAAGTAAGAGTGCACGGGAGATAATTTTTTGAGTCCTTACATGTATGAAAATGTCATTATTCTTCCCACATACTTAAATGATAATTTGGCTGGGTATAGAATTCTATACTGAAATCATTTCCCCCCAAAATTCTGAAGGTATTGCTTTATAGTCTTATTTGTAGTACTTCCTGGGAAGTCTTTTGCCATTATAGTTTTTGATTCTTTGTATAAGAATTTTGGTTTGTTTGTTTCTCCTCTCTGAAGCTTTTAGTATAGCTTCTTTATAACTGTATTTCTGATTTTTCACAATTATGCACTTTTTTAAAAATTAATTTTTATTGGAGTATAGTTGCTTTACAATGCTGTGTTAGTTTCTACTGTACAGCAAAATGAATCAGCTATACATATACATATATCCCCTCTTTTTTGGATTTCCTTCCCATTTAGGTCACCACAGTGCATTAAGTAGAGTTCCCTGGGCTATACAGTATGTTCTCATTAGTTGTCTACTTTATACATAGTATCAATAGTGTATCTGTGTCAATCCCAATTTTCCAATTCCTCCACCCTCCTTGGTATCCATACATTTGTTATCTATGTCTGTGCCTCTATTTCTGCTTTGCAAATGAGACCATCTATACCATTTTTCAAGGATACATTTGATATGACTTCTTTTACAATCATATTGCTTACCAGGAAAAATTCTTTCAATCTGGAAACTAATTTCTTTCAGTTACAAAAACTTTGCTTGTATTATTTTGTTGATAATTTTCTACCATCTAATTTTTTCTGTTTCCTTTTTGTGGAATTCCTATTATTTGCATGTTGAACCTCCTGGACTGATCCTCTCATTTTCTTATATTTTCTCTCCCATTTTCAAGTTCCTTGTCTTTTCCTCCCCAGGAAATGTCCTTAACTCTTTCAGCCCAACTACTAAATTAATTTTAAATTCGCTTTTTTACATCTAGGACTCTTATATTCTCTGACTATTCCCTTGTAATAATTTCTTGTTCTTGGTTCAACAATGCAGTATCTTCTTTTAGTTCTCTGAAGCTATTAAATACAATATTTTTTTATGTTTTCATCTGGTCTCTGCATTATCTCTGTTTCCTCTTTTCCTCTAAGTTTGTTTCTTTCCTTTTTTTTTTTTTAACAGACTTCATTTTTAGAGCAGTTTTAGGTTCACAGCGAAATTGAGCAGAAAGTACAGACAGTTTCCACATTCCCTCTAACCCCACACATGCATAGCCTCACCCCCAACAACATCCCCCACCAGGGTGGTACGTCTGTCACATCGATGAATCTACGCTGATGCAACGTTATCACCATAAGTCCATGTTTAGAGTTCACCCTTGGTGTTGTACACTCTATGGGTTTTGACCAGTATAGTATCATACAGAATAGTGTCACTGCCCTAAAAATCATCTGTGCTCCACCTCTTCATTCCTTCTTCCTCCCTAAGCCCTAGCAGCTACTGATTTCTCACTGTCTCCATAGTTTTGTCTTTCCCAGAATGTCACATAGTTGGAATCATACAGAATGTAGCGTTTTTAGATTGGCTTCTTTCACTTAGCAATATGCAATATTAGCAATAAGGTTCCTACATGTCTTTTCATGGCTTGATAGCTCATTTCTCTTTAGTGCTGAACTATATTCTATTATCTGGATGGACCACAGTTTATCCATTCATCTACTGAAGGGCACCTTAGTTGTTTCTAAGTTCTGGCAATTACAAATAAAGCTGCTATAAATATCCATGTGCAGGTTTTTATGTCAACATAAATTTTCAATTCATTTAGGTAAACACCAAGTAGTACAAATGTTGGATCAAGGGGTAGACTCTATACCTTTTCACCATGGTCTTCACCATTGTTTTGTTAACATGTTACTTTCAAAAGTACAGAACAGATACTCTCTCACATTTGGAACTTGCGTTTGGAGTAAGAGAAAAAGAGTCCAAAATAAACCTAAGATCTTTGGCCTGAGCAACTAGAAGGAAGATTTATTATTTAATTAGATGAGAAAACACTGGAAGATGTAGGTTGGCAGTGCAAAAATGGAGAGTTTGGTAAATTTGAGATTAATATATTAGATATCCAAGTGGAAGTATCATGGAGGAAGTTGGACATGAGACTGAAATTCAGGGAAAGAGATGCAGGCTAGGGGTATAAATTTTAGGGCCGTAATGAGCCCAAAAGTGTAAAAGAAAAGAGATCAGAGGAACACTGCCGGGGTATTCCAATGTTTAGAAGATGGGGAGATGAAAAGGATTCAGCAGAAGAAAAGAGAAGGAGTATTCTGTGAAACAGGAAGAAAAGCAGGAGAGTATCAATACTGTTTTACAGAGGAAGGTGTGATCAACTGTGTCAAATGCTGCTGACTAGTCAACTAAGATGAAGACAGAACTGACCACTGGATCTAGCAATGTGTTAGTTGCTGGTACAATAATTTCTGTGGAATAATGGGGAAAGCCTGAATGAAGAGTGTTTAAGAAAGAATAGGAGGAAGGGGAAATTTCTGGTATAGACAACTATTTTGACGAGTTTCACCATGAAGGCATAGGGCATACTGAACGAATGTGGAGTCATTTTTAAAATGGAAGAAATTATAGAATATTTGTAAACTGATAAGAAGAAAACAGAAAGGAACAAAAATGATGAAAAAGAAGAGAGGGAAGAAAGTGGCTGGAGTAAGTAGGTGAGAGCAGATGGGGTCATAGCATAAGTGGAGGGATTGGCCTCAGATAGGAACACAAAGAGTTCATCCAAAGTAACAGAATATATAGCACAGATGAAGATGGGTAGGTAGAAGTGGTAGCAAGAGCTTATAAAGTTCTTTTATGATTGTTTCTATTTTCTCAATGAAATAGAAAGTGAGAATATCAGCTAAGAATGAAATCAAGGAGAATGTGTTGAAGGTTTGAGAGAAAGAAGAAAAAGTCATCTCCTAGATAGCAGAGTAAGCAAGTGAATGAACTAAAGAAGTTAATAAAGGTTAGGTGATAGCATCACAGATCCACTAGACATTGAATTTAGCGATATTAATCTGCATGGTTGTGTCTTCTTCAGGAATATTCAACTGTACAGGTGCCTGTGTGAAGTAGGCAGAGTTACATTTAATCATGGTTGGAGTTTTGCCAGGGGAGTAGCATGATGAAAGGGAGGAGCAAGGGAGTGATTCTAATAATATACCAGGAAACTTCAACTGGATAAAGAGGGGAAATATGGACAAGAGAGTGAAGGAGAGTGCGAAGGTGGTAGATCAATGAACTCAAGTCCTTGGCAGAGGTGAAGAATTGCCATAGTTGGAGTACTTGAGGGAATTAGTTTAAAAAAATTAAAAATATAGTGGTTTTTGGAGGGTGAGATTCTTGAAAATGAGATTTTGGAGGGGATGCCATTTTGGTAATGACAAGATCAATGGTATGACCATGGAAATAAGTAGCTGAGGCAGGCCAGGAGTATGATCATTAGAAGAGAAGAGGTTAAGGAAATGAAAGTATTAGAAGAATTATCTACATGGATATTGAAATCATCCATAATTATGACAGGGGTAAAACTGAAGAAACTGAAAGGAAAGCAGAAGCTAATATATTCATAAAATGACAGAAAGTGGCTGAGGAGTCTATAGATGTTAACCATAAAGGGGGAAGTAGGTAGCATAGAGTTATGAGATTCAAAGCTGGGGGTTTAGGGAGAGGGAGGTGGTTGAAAAGTGGAAATGAGGCGTGACTAGGACACCTATCCCATCTTTAGGCAAGTATGAGGGACATGGAAGAGAAAAGAGTGGCCATTTGAGAGGACTACAGGGAAAGCAGTGTCCTCAGAGAAGTCTTAGGTTCTCTTAGAGTAAGAAAGTTAAGGAAATGTTCAGAAAAGAGTTGAGGACACAGGGTTTTACTGATGACTGACTATGCGTTCTAGAGGGCACACTGGAAGGGTTTCAGGAGTTGGGGAGAAGGGGGAGACGAAGTCAGAAAATAGATGACAAACAACAAGGTCCTACTGCATAGCATAGGGAACTAGATTCAATACCCTGTGATAAACCATAATGGAAAAGAATATATAGATGTATAACTGAATCACTTAGTTGTACAGAAGTTAACACAACATTGTAAATCAACTATACTTCAATAAAATTTAAAAGAAAAGAAAATGGATGACAGAACCATATGGAGTGAGTCTGGGAAATGAAGGATAACATAGGATTCTTGAAGTGACTGACATACATTGAGATAAGTGGTATAATGTCATTAATCCAAATGATCTCAAGGCAAATAATGACGACAATGCAGTGAGTGGTGGGGATCAAGGACTAGAAAGTAGGGACCTGACCAGATGCAGGCTGAGTTCTAAGACTCTGATTCCCTTCTGTTGACACTGATGTGGAGGCCAGAGGAGGGGAGCTCCTCATTTATTCCCAGAGCACAAAAATTTCCCCAAAGAATCACAACAAGTCAACTGTTTCTGAGACAGCAATATGTACAAGACTTTGCAATCCTTATGGGCTCTGGCCCAATAAGAACCCATAATAATAAAAGCTAGCATTTACCAAGGACCTGACATTTTATATACATTATTATATTTCATTCTCACAACAATCCCAAGAGAAAAATATTATCACTACCATTTTAGAGTTGGCAAATTAAGGCTAGAGAGATTAAGGTACCTTACATGCCGCCTCAGCTCCCAAGAAAAGTCCAGATAGATCCCAAATCCTACATAAAATCGAAAACAGCAGAATTTTGTGTGAAGAAATCCTTTACTTTCATAAAGATTAAAAATTCTCTTGCACTCCAGGCAAATAAATGAAGAAGTTAATCTGTAAAGACTTATGACAGCCCTTTCTCCAACCAATGAATTCAATCTGAGCATAATACTCCTTTATGACAGTCCAATAAACTGGGGAGAAAATTTAGCTACACATTATTATCTAGAATGAATATATATATATATATTTTTAATATAAAAAATTTGTTAAAGCCTACCTCCACAGAGAATTTTACAATCACTGAAGGAAATTCAATCAACAGAAGGCAGGTGCATCAGTGTATATGAAGAACCATGAGGAAGTTAGCTCATGGACCAAATAAGCTACAAAAATCAAAGAAAAAGAAAAAAGAAAGAGAAACAGAGCTTTTCACTTATATGCCCAAAGTTACAGAAAGAACAACAGAGAGTGTCAGAATTTCAATGTTAAATACAGATAAACTGAAGGAAAGCAAAAAAATTAGAATTATTTGGAAATCTTCATAAATTGAATATTACTTCCAAATAATTTAAATTAATAAAGCAAAACACTTTAGTTAACGAAGACATAATTGCCATGTAGTTGACTAATGTATTAATCTTTTAGTAGAATCCATGATAAAATAACATATGAAGATGTTAAATGATCACAATTAAGTAAAAATAATTTTTTTACACAAAGAAGCAAAATTCCAAAACATGTCATTAAAATTCCAGTCAAGTTTCAGCAGGATTTACAAATATACTCATTTAATGATCTTATTCCTGAATTTGGGATGTTGTTATGAACAATTTGTTACTTTGAGATGAATATCATTGCATTGTTTCCTAGTATTTTTATCTGTCCACACGTTCACCCAAGCCCCTTGAAAGCAGAGGCATATATTTGTGGGTTGGATGGCCAAAAGCATTGGCACAAGTTACAGCTATGAACTATGGATGCTAAATCAGTTTTGCATAAGAATCCCCCAGAGGACTTTTAAAAATATATTCCTGCATCCCACCTCAGATTCTTGGAATTAGAATCCCTGAGGCTTAGAAACCTCTGTTTACAGAACAATCTGCAGGTGTGTCTGATGCATAGCCAGATTAAACAGATTAGAGCTGTGGATTTAGAACTATGTTCTGAAGACAAAATACTCAAGAAATACCTGTGAGCTTCCCTCACCTGTTTCAGCCAGAATAATCCTATTTCTATCTATTTTATGTATCTATTTTGTTTCTTAAAGTCTGCAAACAAAGATCATATACGACAAAGTGAACCCACCCACATAAGAATTAAACTCATGATTTTGGAGTCAAAACTGACCTAATCCAAAAATAGACAAGACTAGGGACTTCCCTGGAGGTCCAGTAGCTAAGACTCCGCACTCCCAGTGCAGAGGACCTGGGTTCGATCCCTGCTCAGAGAACTAGATCCCACATGTCACAGCTAAAAACCCTGCATGCCACAACTAAAAGTTCCCACATGCTGCAACTAAAAGATCCCGCATGCCACAACAAAGATTGAAGATCCCGTGTGCTGCAACTAAGACCTGGTAAATAAATAAATAAATATTGGGGGAAAAAAGATTAGATTAGACAGATACAAAAACCAGGACTGGATGAGTGGGGGAAGATGGCGGAAGAGTAAGATGCGGAGATCACCTTCCTTCCCACAGATACACCAGAAATACATCTACACGTGGAACAACTCCTACAGAACACCCACTGAACTCTGGCAGAAGACCTCAGACCTCCCAAAAGGCAAGAAACTCCCCACGTACCTGGGTAGGGCAAAAGAAAAAAGAAAAAACAGAGACAAAAGAATAGGGACGGGACCTGCACCAGTGGGAGGGAGCTGTGAAAGAGGAAAGGTTTCCACACACTAGGAAGCGCCTTTGCAGGCGGAGACGGCGGGTGGCGGAGTGGGGAGGAGCTTTGGGGCTGTGGAGGAGAGCGCAGCCACAGGGATGCGGAGGGCAAAGCGGAGAGATTCCCGCACAGAGGATCGGTGCCGACAGGCACTCACCAGCCAGAGAGGCTTGTCTGCTCACACGCCAAGGCGGACGGGGGCTGGGAGCTGAGGCTTGGGCTTCGGAGGTCGGATCCCAGGGAGAGGACTGGGGTTGGCGGCGTGAACACAGCCTGAAGGGGTTAGTGTGCCACGGCTAGCCGGGAGGCAGTCCCGGAAAAAGTCTAGACCTGCCGAAGAGGCAAGAGACATTTTCTTCCCTGTTACCTGGTGCGCGAGGAGAGGGGATTAAGATCGTTGCTTAAAGGAGCTCCAGAAACGGACGCGAGCCGCGGCTATCAGCACGGACCCCAGAGACGGGCATGAGATGCTAAGGCTGCTGCTGCTGCCACCAAGAAGCCTGTGTGCAAGCACAGGTCACTCTCCACACCTCCCCTCCCGGGAGCCTGTGCAGCCCACCACTGACAGGGTCCCGTGATCCAGGGACAACTTCCCTGGGAGAACGCACAGCGTGGCTCAGGCTGCTACAATGTCGTCACGCCAGCCTCTGCTGCCGCAGGCTCACCCCGTACTCCGTGCCCCTCCCTCCCCCCAACCTGAGTGAGCCAGAGCCCCTGAATCAGCTGCTCCTTTAACCCCGTCCTGTCTGAGCGAAAAACAGATGCCCTCAGGTGACCTACACGCAGAGGCGGGGCCAAATCCAAAGCTGAAACCCGGGAGCTGTGCGAACAAAGAAGAGAAGGGGAAATTTCTCCCAGCAGCCTCAGGAGCAGCGGATTAAATCTCCACAATCAACTTGATGTACCCTGCATCTGTGGAATACCTGGATAGACAACGAATCATCCCAAATTGAGGAGGTGGACTTTGAGAGCAAGATATATTATTTTTTCCCCTTTTCCTCTTTTTGTGAGTGTGTATGTGTATGCTTCTGTGTGAGATTTTGTCTGTATAGCTTTGCTTTCAACATTTGTCCTAGGGTTCTGTCCATCCGGGGTTGCTTTTTTTTTTTTTTTTTACTTAAAATTTTTTTTTCCTTAATAATTATTTTTAATTTTAGTAACTTTATTTTATTTTATTTTATCCTTTCTTTCTTCCTTTCTTTTTTTCTCTCTCTCCCTCCCCCCCCCTTTTTCTTTCTTTCTTTCTACTTTTTCTCCCTTTTATTCTGAGCCGTGTGGATAAAAGGCTCTTGGTGCTGCAGCCAGGAATCAGTGCTGTGCCTCTGAGGTGGGAGAGCCAACTTCAGGACACTGGTCCACAAGAGACCTCCCAGCTCCACATAATATCAAACGGTGAAAATCTCCCAGAGATCTCCATCTCAACACCAACACCCAGATTCACTCACTGACCAGCAAGCTACAGTGCTGGACACCCTATGCCAAAGAATTAGCAAGACAGGAACACAACCCCACCCATTAGCAGAGTCGGCCTAAAATCATAATAAGGCCACAGACACCCCAAAACACACCACCAGACATGGACCTGCCCACGAGAAAGACAAGATCCAGCCTCATCCACCAGAACACAGGCACTAGTGCCCTCCACCAGGAAGCCTACACAACCCACTGAACCAACTTTAGCCACTGGGAACAGACACCAAAAACAACGGGAACTACGAACCTGCAGCCTGCGAAAAGGAGACCCCAAACACAGTAAGATAAGCAAAATGAGAAGACAGAAAAACACACAGCAGATGAAGGAGCAAGATAAAAACCCACCAGACCTAACAAATGAAGAGGAAATAGGCAGTCTACCTGAAAAAGAATTCAGAATAATGATATGAAAGATGACGTAAAATCTTGGAAATAGAATAGAGAAAATGCAAGAAACATTTAACAAGGATCTAGAAAAACTAAAGAGGAAACGAGCAATGATGAACAACACAATAAATGAAATTAAAAATACTCCAGAAGGGATCAATAGCAGAATAACTGAGGGAGAAGAATGGATAAGTGACCGGGAATATAAAATAGTGGAAATAACTATGCAGAGCAGAATAAAGAAAAAAGAATGAAAAGAACTGAGGACAGTCTCAGAGACCTCTGGGACAACATTAAATGCACCAACATTCGAATTATAGGGGTCCCAGAAGAAGAAGAGAAAAAGAAAGGGACTGAGAAAATATTTGAAGAGATTATAGTTGAAAACTTCCCTAATATGGGAAAGGAAATAGTTAATCAAGTCCAGGAAGCACAGAGAGTCCCATACGGGATAAATCCAAGGAGAAACAGGACAAGACACATATTAATCAAACTATCAAAAATTAAATACAAAGAAAACATATTAAAAGCAGCAAGGGAAAAATAACAAATAACACACAAGGGAATCCCCATAAGGTTAACAGGTGATCTTACAGCAGAAACTCTGCAAGCCAGAAGGGACGGGCAGGACATATTTAAAGTGATGAAGGAGAAAAACCTACAACCAAGATTACTCTACCCAGCAAGGATCTCATTCAGATTTGATGGAGAAATTAAAACCTTTACAGACAAGCAAAAGCTGAGAGAGCTCAGCACCACCAAACCAGCTTTATAACAAATACTAAAGGAACTTCTCTAGGCAAGAAACACAACAGAAGGAAACAACCTACAATAACGAACCCAAAACAATTAAGAAAATGGGAATAGGAACATACATATCGATAATTAGCTTAAATGTAAATGGATTAAATGCTCCCACCAAAAGACACAGACTGGCTGAATGGATAAAAAAACAAGACCCATATATAGGCTGTCTACAAGTGACCCACTTCAGACCTAGGGACACATACAGACTGAAAGTGAGGGGATGGAAAAAGATATTCCATGCAAATGGAAATCAAAAGAAAGCTGGAGTAGCAATTCTCATATCAGACAAAATAGACTTTAAAATAAAGACTACTAGAAGAGACAAAGAAGGACACTACATAATGATCAAGGGATCGATCCAAGAAGAAGATATAACAATTGTAAATATTTATGCACCCAACATAGAGGCACCTCAATACCTAAGGCAAATACTAATAGCCATAAAAGGGGAAATCGACAGTAACATATTCACAGTAGGGGACTTTAACACCCCACTTTCACCAATGGACAGATCATCCAAAATGAAAATAAATAAGGAAACACAAGATTTAAATGATACATTAAACAAGATGGACTTAATTGATATTTATAGGATATTCCATCCAAAAACAACAGAATACACATTTTTCTCAAGTGCTCATGGAACATTCTCCAGGGTAGATCATATCTTGGGTCACAAATCAAGCCTTGGTAAATTTAATAAAATTGAAATTGTATCAAGTATCTTTTCTGACCACGATGCTATGAGACTAGATATCAACTACAGGAAAAGATTTGTTAAAAATACAAACAAATGGAGGCTAAACAATACACTACTTAAAAATGAAGTGCTCACTGAAGAAATCAAAGAGGAAATCAAAAAATACCTAGAAACAAATGACAATGGAGACACGACGACCCAAAACCTATGGGATGCAGCAAAAGCAGTTCTAAGAGGGAAGGTTATAGCAGTACAATCCTACCTTAAGAAACAGGAAGCATCTCGAATAAACAACCTAACCTTGCACCTAAAGCAATCAGAGAAAGAAGAACAAAAAATCCCCAAAGGTAGCAGAAGGAAAGAAATCATAAAGATCAGATCAGAAATAAATGAAAAAGAAATGAAGGAAACGATAGCAAAGATCAATAAAACTAAAAGCTGGTTCCTTGAGAAGATAAACAAAATTGATAAACCATTAGCCAGACTCCTCAAGAAAAAGAGGGAGAAGACTCAAATCAATAGAATTAGAAATGAAAAAGGAGAAGTAACAACTGACACTGCAGAAATACAAAAGATCATAAGAGATTACTACAAGCAACTCTATGCCAATAAAATGGACAACCTGGAAGAAATGGACAAATTCTTAAAAATGCACAACCTGCCAAGACTGAATCAGGAAGAAATAGAAAATATGAACAGACCAATCACAAGCACTGAAATTGAAACTGTGATTAAAAATCTTCCAACAAACAAAAGCCCAGGACCAGATGGCTTCACAGGCGAATTCTATCAAACATTTAGAGAAGAGCTAACACCTATCCTTCTCAAACTCTTCCAAAATATAGCAGAGGGAGGAACACTCCCAAACTCATTCTACGAGGCCACCATCACCCTGATACCAAAACCAGACAAAGATGTCACAAAGAAAGAAAACTACAGGCCAATATCACTGATGAACATAGATGAAAAAATCCTCAACAAAATACTAGCAAACAGAATCCAACAGCACATTAAAAGGATCATACACCACAATCAAGTGGGGTTTATTCCAGGAATGCAAGGATTCTTCAATATACGCAAATCAATCAACGTGATACACCATATTAACAAATTGAAGGAGAAAAACCAAATGATCATCTCAATAGATGCAGAGAAAGCTTTCAACAAAATTCAACACCCATTTATGATAAAAACCCTGCAGAAAGTAGGCATAGAGGGAACTTTCCTCAACATAATAAACGCCATATGACAAACCCACAGCCAGCATCGTCCTCAATGGTGAAAAACTGAAACCAATTCCACTAAGATCAGGAACAAGACAAGGTTGCCCACTCTCACCACTTTTATTCAACACAGTTTTGGAAGTTTTAGCCACAGCAATCAGAGAAGAAAAGGAAATAAAAGGAATCCAAATCGGAAAAGAAGAAGTAAAGCTGTCACTGTCTGCAGATGACATGATAGTATACATAGAGAATCCTAAAGATGCTACCAGAAAACTACTAGAGCTAATCAATGAATTTGGGAAAGTAGCAGGATACAAAATTAATGCACAGAAATCTCTGGCATTCCTATACACTAATAATGAAAAATCTGAAAGTGAAATTAAGAAAACACTCCCATTTACCATTGCAACAAAAAGAATAAAATATCTAGGAATAAACCTACCTAAGGAGACAAAAGACCTGTATGCAGAAAATTATAAGACACTGATGAAAGAAATGAAAGATGATACAAATAGATGGAGAGATATACCATGTTCTTGGATTGGAAGAATCAACATTGTGAAAATGACTCTACTACCCAAAGCAATCTACAGATTCAATGCAATCCCTATCACACTACCACTGGCATTTTTCACAGAACTAGAACAAAAAATTTCACAATTTGTATAGAAACACAAAAGACCCCGAATAGCCAAAGCAACCTTGAGAACGAAAAACGGAGCTGGAGGAATCAGGCTCCCTGACTTCAGACTATACTACAAAGCTACAGTAATCAACACAGTATGGTACTGGCACAAAAACAGAAACAGAAAATAAAACAGAAATATAGATCCATGGAACAGGATAGAAGCCCAGAGATAAACTCACACACATACTTTTGATAAATGAGGCAGGAATGTACAGTGGAGAAAGGACAGCCTCTTCAGTAAGTGGTGCTGGGACAACTGGACAGGTACATGTAAAAGTATGAGATTAGAACACTCCCTAACACCATACACAAAAATAAGCACAAAATGGATTAAAGACCTAAATGTAAGGCCAGAAACTACCAAACTCTTAGAGGAAAACATAGGCAGAACACTCTATGACATAAATCACAGCAAGATCCTTTTGGACCCACCTCCTAGAGAAATGGAAGTAAAAACAAAAATAAACAAATGGGACCTAATGAAACTTAAACTTAAAAGCTTTTGCACAGCAAAGGAAACCATAAACAAGACCAAAAGACAACCCTCAGAATGGGAGAAAATATTTGCAAATGAAGCAACTGACAAAGGATTAATCTCCAAAATTTATAAACAGCTCATGCAGCTCAATAACAAGAAAACAAACAACCCAATCCAAAAATGGGCAGAAGACCTAAATAGACATTTTTGCAAAGAAGATATACAGATTGCCAACAAACACATGAAAGAATGCTCAACATCATTAATCATTAGAGAAATGCAAATCAAAAATACTGTGAGATATCATCTCACACCGGTCAGAATGGCCATCATCAAAAAATCTAGAAACAATAAATGCTGGAGAGGGTGTGGAGAAAAGGGAACATTCCTGCACTGTTGGTGGGAATGTGACTTGGTACAGCCACTGTGGAGAACAGTATGGAGGTTCCTTAAAAAACTACAAATAGAAGTACCATATGACCCAGCAATCCCACTACTGGGCATATACCCTGAGAAAACCATAATTCAAAAAGAGTCATGTACCAAAATGTTCATTGCAGCTCTATTTACAATAGCCAGGACATGGAAGCAACCTAAGTGTCCATCATCGGATGAATGGATAAAGAAGATGTGGCACATATATACAATGGAATATTACTCAGCCATAAAAAGAAATGAAATTGAGTTATTTGTAGTGAGGTGGATGGACCTAGTGTCTGTCATACAGAGTGAAGTAAGTCAGAAAGAGAAAAACAAATACCGTATGCTAACACATATATATGGAATCTAAGAAAAAAAAGAAATGTCATGAAGAACCTAGGGGTAAGATGGGAATAAGGATACAGAGCTACTAGAGAGTGGACTTGAGGATATGGGGAGGGGGAAGGGTAACGTGTGACAAAGTGAGAGAGTGGCATGGACATATATATATATATACTACCAAACATAAAATAGATAGCTAGTGGGAAGCAGCCACATAGCACAGGGAGATCAGCTTGGTGCTTTATGACCACCTAGAGGGGTGAGACAGGGAGGGTGAGAGGGAGGGAGACGCAAGAGGGAAGAGATATGGGAACATATGTATATGTATAACTGATTCACTTTGTTATAAAGCAGAAACTAACACACCATTGTAAAGCAATTATACTCCAACAAAGATGTTAAAAAAAGACCAGGACCGATGGACATAGAGTATTTGTTAATGCCAAAAGAAAAACCTTATGAAAGCAGTTCCATAATTTATACACTTTTATTTATTTCAACTTAAAAGAACTTATTCAATACATGACTGAACTGCATAATAAAGTTTCAAATGGAAAAAACTCATACACATATGAGGGGGGCAGAGACGGCAGTAGTAGATCTGAGAAGGTGTTCTCGAGGAGATGATCACCCTACTAGAAAGATGACCAGCATGAACACCTGTCTACAGCTTCCCCATAACACAAGGTCTGGATCCTTTAAACACCTTTCAGATGCTTCCCCTAATCTAACCCAGAAAACTATGTCATGTGTTGTGGAGAAAGGCAGGGAAGAATGCTGGTTTCCTCCTCCCATTCTGTCCTTGGATATTCCCCTGTAGGATTGGGTCTACATATCCTGACCTTTTGAAATTCTCCATTTCAACCATCCTACCTAATAATAATGTATGTCCGCTGGAAATTTGAGATTTGAGACAGCCAATCCAATGTACATAGATATAATCACAATGGGCTACTTCATCAAATGAATCAGCATAACATTTTACTCACCTGTCTGAATACACAAACTAAGCAGGAGATGAACTGAGTAAGAAGCCAGGAGAGCGACTATCAGCAGCAAGAAACTAAAATATAAAACAGCACATGGTCAAATCACCCCCAAATTTCTTTTTTATGGTATCCCATTAAAAAAACAATTATTTTTTCACATTCAAATGCTCACAGGGACTGCCTTTAAGTAGTTGGATTATGGTCATTAAAGAAAGTAAGAAGATACTTTCTATATTTACCAAATTTTATATAAACGAATATGTAATGCTTTTAAAATAAAAATCAGAAAAAAACCAAAGTTTATTTAAAACGACAGAAGAATTTCCTTCTTTAGTGCTCTTGTCTGCTGACTGCTGGTTTAGCCATTCAGTTATCTTGTAATACATCCCTTTTATGACTATTTTTTCCTATTGTTAAGTCTAGAGAGAAGTTTCAGTTGTGAAATCTCATTGTCTTCTGTTTTCTTTCCTCTATCCCTCTCCTTCCAAAGATGTGTACCTCCCTATAATTTTGAATTAACACTGCATTTCCTAGCATCTATTAAACACACACTCACCAAACCAAACCAAACCAAAAAAATACAGTTAACACACTTCTACTGACACAATTTGAAAAATGTGCAATGTAATAATTGGGGTCCTCTAGCCAAAAGTATGAAAAGAAACAGCATGCATAATCCCCTACTTATTCTCAGGAAGGTACTGGCAGGACAAACTTCTAGAGAGCTGTCCCCAGTGGAGCGCTCCCGAAGTTGAAGAAATTCTATCTTTGTAGTCCACTTAATACTTGTTAATAAGTAGCAAATCTGAGAGGTGAAAGTACACTTGTCAATTGATGTCAGAGACCTCACAAAGTAACAGTTTGGCATCACCAAATGGAAACTGTGATATGATTCAGAAAGCACCCATTCAGTGGTATACTTCTGCGTGTAAGACGCTGGAGTATAAAATGTGATTTTTCAAAGGGAACTAAGAAATAAGTCCCATGATTATGTCTTGCCTAAGATGTCACACATAGCTTTGAAGTTTTAAAACTATGGAAGTCCGTGAATACATCCCATAATAAAAGCAAGTTGGTTTGCTAATCAAGAATTTCAAAATAAAAGCAAAAATGAACCTAAATGAGACTATGTATTTTATTTTTTTTTTGAGACTATGTGTTTTAAATTTCCTAGAAAAATAGTTCTGCTTCTACTGACAAAACAAACTTGTTCATTCTATTAAGCATGGTGCTAGATGCTAAGGATAAGGTCTAGTCTTAAAGGATTTCAGGGTTTAGTGGGGAAACTCACTTGCAAACAAATCATTATATTATAACAAAAGAATAAATATACAAAGTACTATGGAAGCACAGAAAAGACAGGAATGTCTTCTATCTTGGGCAAACTGGTATATGAGCTGAGTCTCAAAAGATGAGAAGGAATAAGCACAGAATACATGTCTAGCCTCAGAAAGTGAAACAAGACTACTGAATGGTAGGAAGAGAGAAGGAGATGGAGAGAAATGAAAGAATCATGTGCTTTATTTACACTCACAAAATCGCTATTTATAAGTAATCTGCATGGCTGATAAACTTTGATACTTTGGCCAACTCGACACAACAAACAAGCCACTTCTTAAGGTTATAAACAAGTGTGGATCAAGTTTCCATTTTTAAAAATTAGCCACACTTTGGTTGAAAAATACAAATTATGTAGCATCCCTCCAAGCTACAGACTAGCAACAATACAAGAGTAGGAGGAAAATGCTAAAACCCCAGAAATAACTAGAAATTGTATAATACCAGCTTCTGCCACCTACCTCTTCTCAGTGTACTATAAAAATGAAAAAAAAAGTAAAATAAGAAAAAAACTCACCTAAATCCAAGGATACCAGTATGAGCCATAACATAAGCTAAGCCAAGGATGCCACTTCCCATGATGGCATTCATCAAATTAAACACTGAGAAACCAAATGAAACACCTGGGGATCCCTGTCTGTGAAGTTCCTGTAAGCACACAAATTGAATAAAGTGTTTGAATGGTGAAGTTCAAATTTCCTTCAGAAATGACTGACAGGTTATAGAGAAAGTCTCTTACAAACCACAGGCATCATGTGACATACTAGCTGCTCAACCAGCACTGGTTTCCTTTCCTTCCCTTCTCATCGCTCACTAGCTCCAGGAACCTAGTTTCCTGGGAAAATCATTGCCACCTGCACAGAGACCCGGTAGGCTTCAGGAAGAGCCATGACTAACCAACCTTGTGACTGCAAAAGATGAAGATAGGGTAAGACGGGGTGGGGACAGAGAGCAGGCAGATGGCCTCAAGCTCACATGATTACTGAATCCCTGAGTCAGCTTGGAGCTGCTGTAGACAACTGTTGCTCCCCAATTAGTAGGACTGCAAAACTAATCTCCATTTATACACTCAATGAATTAAGTCTGCCCAACTGGAAGGATGGTCAGGAATGCCATGCAATGACGATATAATAAATAGAAGCAATTCACATTGCTCTGGCGAGGATACCCCCCAGAAAACACTCTCCCCTAAAATAGCATTCGGGAACAAAGTCCTAGAAACTGTTACTGCCCTGGGACTTGAGTTAAAGAGCCGAAGTGCCCACTGCACAGGCTTTAGGGCCAGGGAAGTGCTACATACTTATTACCAGGACACCTCCGCTCCTTCACGGTTAAGGATCTTTGTATTAAGATGTTTACAGGTCCCCAGTGACTAAGCCGAGAAAAGAAAAATCTTGTGACTCTTGCAAAAAGCTCACAAGACTAGTGGAGGAAACGAGAAGCCGACAAAGATACTAACAAACAGCAGTGAGTTACATAACCGCGGGGCTGCTCCTCTGTGGGGTCCCCAGCTTCCACCCGCTGCTGCACCTCTTCCACCTGAGCCTGCACCTTTATTTCAGCTTCTCTTTCTAGGACACCTTAGGCTATCACATTCATGAACTCCGCCAGATCTCCTCGGAATCTCGGCTGCTGCCTTTGGGCCCCAAGCCCTCAGCTTCTCCCCTCTCCCCTTGCCATCCCCTTTCTTTTCCGGGTCTTATTTGGCAGGCACTTCAGAGAAGTGCCGGGAAGCGTGTGGAGCGAACTTACGTTGCTAAGCAACGGGCTCAACTCTTCCGCCTCCGCCTCTTCGGGCTGCCTGGCAGAGACAAACCAGCCGGGCTCAGCGTCCACGATCCCCCAGGGCGCCTCCATGCTGCTCACTGGCCGTCTACCCAGTCCATCTACAAGCTACTACCCGAGCCCTCCCGTCGGGTAGTCGCGCCAGAGGCGGAGCTATGGTCCGGGCCCTTCCGGGTTCCCGTACCTCACCAGGGCCGGGAAGAAAGGAGGAATCGACGTGATCTGATGACGCTCGCCCCTCGGCGGCGAACATTGATGGTGTCATCGAGGGCCCGCCCACCCGCCTGCGACCCATTTCCGAGTTGCACCAGAGCATGAGGTGAGGGTCTGGTCTTGGAGCCAGGTGCTGGGCGACGCAGAGAAATGGGATGGTGACGTTGGTGAGGTGGCGGCCGCGGTGCCCTTGATAGTTCGAAGAGGCTGAGGGTCCGGTGGCGGTACGGGTCCGCTTGTGGTTGCTCTCTCCGCCTCGCGCTCTCTGGGCGCGGAAACGTCACGAGATCACCCACCATCTGGTGCGGAGCCTAGGTCTGAGTACGGGGGAGTGAGGAGTGTTTCATCTTTTCAAAAGCTTTCCGATAGAGCCTTTAGCCACATTTTACATGCGGAAAGACGAGACTCACAATAAGTAATTTACCCAAGATCACACATCACACAGACCCAGTTTGAACCCTGACTGTGAACTATGACAGTTGCTTTACAGGGTTCCCGGGCAGGGCCCTTTCTTCTGACAATTACTTCTTCGGTATTCCAGAAGGCAAAATTAATAACTGATACTGCTACTGGGATGTGCATATAACACTTAGCAAAGTTCTCGTCCTCAAAATACTGAAACCTCTAGTTATAGGCAGGACTTGTGGCAGTAAAACATCGAAGACGACGTAGAAATAGATTAAGAGCGCAGGCGCTGGATTTTAATCCTCGCTCAACCACTTACCAGCAACGAGACTTCGGGTCAATTTACCTACTTCTGAGCTTTAGTTTACTTGTATACTGTAATGAGATGAGAATGTGATATCACACACCTCCCAAGATTGACAATGTGCATAAAGCATTTAGTACAACATCTGACCCATTAAGCATCCATAAGAATATCCTTTTAAAAATTGACATTGGTAAAATCATAAATATAGTGACCATTTCATTTAGAGATGATCCTTTAACTTAAACTTCAGCCTTCTAATCCCAAACATGTTCTGTAGAAAAGTGTGGGTGGGGAGGTTTATTGACTATAGGGAGGGTGATGGATCACTAAGCCTAGTCCTGGCAGCAGGTGGACTGAAGTTTCAAATCTTCCAGTCATCCTATCCTAGAAAAGATAGTATACTTCTCACATACCACTAAAAGTTTTAATTATCAGCATTTAGCAGGCTATTTAAAACAGTAGTGAATTTAAATTTTTATCCTCAAGACCTATTGTGAACATGTTGTTAATTTGTAACTTTATCGTATTTCTTTTAATTAATACTTTTTTTAGGATCTTATGGAGGCCATTTGGATTCTCAAGAAGACTTCTCAAAGTGGAAAGCTGTAGAATAACTGAAGCAGAATCATTGATTCCACTAGCTTGGGCATCACTGATACAGAAGCTTAGCAGAACACCTGGTATTTTCTTGTTGGATCAAAGAAAAAGATTCTCAACCATGCCTGAAATAGAAACAAATCAGAGAGACTCTGAATTGTTTTCACCCCCCTCTGATGTTCGAGGAATGACAGAACTTGATAGAACAGCTTTTAAAAAGACAATCACCATTCCGGTGCTTAAAGTGAGGAAAGAAATAGTCAATAAATTGATGCGATCCCTTAAAAGGGCAGCACTGCAGCGCCCAGGCATAAAACGTGTGATTGAAGATCCAGAAGATGAAGAAAGTAGACTAATTATGTTGGATCCCTATAAAATGTTTACTGATGATTCCTTTGAGAAAGGAGAACTCAGTATTTTAAAGCAGCTGAATGTCAATCCACAGATATCTAAATATAATTTGGAACTAACTTATGAAAACTTTAAGTCAGAAGAAATCTTGAAAGCTGTGCTTCCTGAAGGTCAAGATGTGACTTCAGGGTTTAGCAGAGTTGGACATATTGCCCACCTGAACCTTCGAGATCATCAACTACCTTACAAGCATTTAATTGGTAGGTGTGTCTTAGTAATATTCACATATTAGAAAGCAATTAGCAAGTTCTAATTTTTGTTAAAAAAAATTTTTTAATGCCGAATTACAGAAGCAGGACATTTTATCATTTTAACTTTAAGCTGGATCTTTTTTTTTTTTGCGGTATGCGGGCCTCTCACTGTTGTGGCCTCCCCCGCTGCGGAGCACAGGCTCCGGACGCGCAGGCTCAGCGGCCATGGCTCACGGGCCCAGCCGCTCCGCGGCATATGGGATCCTCCCAGACCGGGGCACGAACCCGTATCCCCTGCATCGGCAGGCGGACTCTCAACCACTTGCGCCACCAGGGAGGCCCTAAGCTGGATCTTAAGCTACATATTCTTTCTTTTGAGGGCCATTTTGGAATACTCTTCCCAGAGTCATAGCAATCTCTAAATACCAATTTAAGCTTTTGTGTACACAATACGTAAGCATAAACTTGAATCACTTGCTTTTGTAGAACTCTTTGGCAGTTTATTATTTTGGTATACAGGACTTATTAGTCCTTCAGGACTATCTTGAATGCTAGGTTTCATGAGTGTTTCATAGTCAGAAGGGCAACACACTGTTTAGTCATGCTTTCATTGATTCAGTTAACTGAGCCTCTTCTGTATGTCAGGCATCATACATTTTTAGTGCTCCTAGCCTTTTAGAAACACTGCTGTGTATCTCTTACCTCTGTAGCCCAAAGTTGAAGCGTGGGTCTTTTATGCTTTGGGATAAGAAAGAAATAGAAGACTAATCAAAATCGCACTTGTTCTTATATAAATATTTAATGTCCATGCATTCTCCAGATTAATTTTTTTTAATGTAGAGTAATTGTCAGAACTTCTGAGAATTATTTTCAGCTTTAAAATGTAGTGCTCAGTGTTTTGCATGGGTAGGATTTCAGAGCTATGCTATTATGCATTTCCTTTGTTTTTATTGATGAAAGGAGCTGATAATGCATAGTGGTAACATAATAAATACTTAAGCAGATCCTTATAATTATGACCAGGTGCAAATGTCAAGTATAGGCTTTCCTATGAGTCATTGCCTATCCTAACTCAACACTCCTTTTAGCACTCTTATTTTATAAACTCTCTTTCATAAAGGGGCACTCATAGATTAAAAATGAAACATTTTCATACAGTGGTAATTCTAAAGCTATTACTATAGACCTTCAGAATATGTTTTTTAATTTCATTCCTCATTTCAAACTAACTACTGTACCTTAAAAATTGAGTTCTGATACCTGAAGCAGAACAAGATAAAAACAACGATTGACAAGAGTTTATTGACATTATCATATTCAAAATCAGGTATTTAACTATCAGAGAGAAATTGGACAAATTCTGGTTGTATTTAAGCATACTTGTATTATGGAGTACTTTATAATAACTTACAGATCAAGTTATCTTTCCTTATACGAGGAGATAGTGTACAGATTCCTTTTTTTTTGTTGTTACGCGGGCCTCTCACTGTTGTGGCCTCTCCCCTTGCGGAGCACAGGCTCCGGACGCACAGGCTCAGCGGCCATGGCTCACGGACCCAGCCGCTCCGCGGCATGTGGGATCTTCCCGGACCGGGGCACGAACTCGTGTCCCCTGCATCGGCAGGCGGACTCTCAACCACTGCACCACCAGGGAAGCCCAGATTCCTTTTTTTTTTTTTAATTTAATTTTATTTATTTTTTTATACAGCAGGTTCTTATTAGTCATCCATTTTATACACATCAGTGTATACATGTCAATCCCAATCTCCCAATTCATCCCACCACCACCACCACCCCCAGCCGCTTTCCTCCCTTGGTGTCCATATGTTTGTTCTCTACATCTGTGTCTCACTTTCTGCCCTGCAAACCGGTTCATCTGTACCATTTTTCTAGGTTCCGCATATATGCATTAATATACAATATTTGTTTTTCTCTTTCTGACTTACTTCACTCTGTATGACAGTCTCTAGGTCCATCCACGTCTCTACAAATGACCCAATTTCGCTCCTTTTTATGGCTGAGTAATATTCCATTGTATATATGTACCACATCTTCTTTATCCATTTCTCTGTCGATGGGCATATAGGTTGCTTCCATGACCTGGCTATTGTAAATAGTGCTGCAATGAACATTGGGGTGCATGTGTCTTTTTGAATTATGGTTTTCTCAGGGTATGTGCCCAGTAGTGGGATTGCTGGGTCATATGGTAATTCTATTTTTAGTTTTATAAGAAACCTCCATACTGTTCTCTATAGTGGCTGTATCAATTGACATTCCCACCAACAGTGCAAGAGCGTTCGCTTTTCTCCACACCCTCTCCAGCATTTGTTGTTTGTAGATTTTCTGATGATGCCCATTCTAACTGGTGTGAGGTGATACCTCATTGTACTTTTGATTTGCATTTCTCTAATAATTAGTGATATTGAGCAGCTTTTCATGTGCTTCATGGCCATCTGTATGTCTTCTTTGGAGAAATGTCTATTTAGGTCTTCTGCCCATTTTTGGATTGGGTTGTTTTTTTTTTAATATTGAGCTGCATGAGCTGCTTATATATATTGGAGATTAATCCTTCTTTGTCCGTTGATTCATTTGCAAATATTTTCTCCCATTCTGAGGGTTGTTTTTTCATCTTGTTTATGGTTTCCTTTGCTGTGCAAAAGCTTTTAAGTTTAATTAGGTCCCATTTGTTTATTTCTGTTTTTATTTCCATTACTCTAAGAGGTGGATCGAAAAAGATCTTGCTGTGATTTATGTCAAAGAGTGTTCTTCCTATCTTTTCCTCTAAGAGTTTTATAGTGTCTGGTCTTACATTTAGGTCTCGAATCCATTTTGAGTTTATTTTTGTGTATGGTGTTAGGGAGTGTTCTAATTTCAATCTTCTACATGTAGCTGTCCAGTTTTCCCAGCACCACTTATTGAAGAGACTGTCTTTTCTCCATTGTATATCCTTGCCTCCTTTGTCATAGATTAGTTGACCGTAGGTGCGTGGGTTTATCTCTGGGCTTTCTATCCTGTTCCATTGATCTATATTTTGTTTTTGTGCCAGTACCATATTGTCTTGATTACTGTAGTGTTGTAGTATGGTCTGAAGTCAGGGAGTCTGATTCCTCCAGCTCCTCTTTTTTCCCTCAAGACTGCTTTGGCTATTTGGGGTCTTTTGTGTCTCCATACAAATTTTAAGATTTTTTGTTCTAGTTCTGTAGAAAATGCCATTGGTAATTTGATACGGATTGCACTGAACCTGTAGATTGCTTTGGGTAGTATAGTCATTTTCACAATATTGATTCTTCCAATCCAAGAACATGGTATATCTCTCCATCTGTTGGTATCATCTTTAATTTCTTTCATCAGTGTCTTATAGTTTTCTGCATACAGGTCTTTTATCTCCCTAGGTAGGTTTATTCCTAAGTATTTTATTCTTTTTGTTGCAATGGTAAATGGGAGTGTTTCCTTAATTTCTCTTTCAGATTTTTTATCATTAGTATATAGGAATGCAAGAGATTTCTGTGCATTAATTTTGTATCCTGCAACTTTACCAAATTCATTGATTAGCTCTAGTAGTTCTCTGGTGGCATCTTTAGGATTCTCTATGTATAGTATCATGTCATCTGCAAACAGTGAGTTTTACTTCTTCTTTTCCAATTTGTATTTCTTTTGCTCCTCTGATTGCTGTGGCTAGGACTTCCAAAACTATGTTGAATAATAGTGGTGAGAGTGAACATCCTTGTCTTGTTCCTGATCTTAGAGGAAATGCTTTCAGTTTTTCACCATTGAGAATGATGTTTGCTGTGGGTTTGTCGTATATGGCCTTTATTATGTTGAGGTAGGTTCCCTCTATGCCCACTTTCTGAAGAGTTTTTATCATAAATGGGTGTTGAATTTTGTCAAAAGCTTTTTCTGCATCTATTGAGATGATCATGTGGTTTTTATTCTTCAATTTGTTAATATGGTGTATCACATTGATTGATTTGCATATATTGAAGAATCTTTGCAGCCCTTGGATAAATCTCACTTGATCATGGTGTATGATCCTTTTAATGTGTTGTTGGATTCTATTTGCTAGTATTTTGTTGAGGATTTTTGCATCTATATTCATCAGTGATATTGGTCTGTAATTTTCTTTTTTTGTAGTATCTTTGGTTTTGGTATCAGGGTGATGGTGGCGTCATAGAATGAGTTTCGGAGTGTTCCTTCCTCTGCAGTTTTTGGAAGAGTTTGAGAAGGATGGGTGTTAGCTCTTCTCTAAATATTCGATAGAATTCACCTGTGAAGCCATCTGGTCCTGGACTTTTGTTTGTTGGAAGATGTTTAATCACAGTTTCAATTTCATTACTTGTGCTTGGTCTGTTAATACTTTCTATTTCTTCCTGGTTCAGTCTTGGAAGGTTATACCTTTCTAAGAATTTGTCCATTTCTTCCAGGTTGTCCATTTTATTGGCATAGAGTTGCTGGTAGTCATCTCTTAGGGTGCTTTGTATTTCTGCAGTGTCTGTTTTAACTTCTCCTTTTTCATTTCTAATTTTATTGATTTGAGTCCTCTCCCTCTGTTTCTTGATGAGTTTGGCTAATGGTTTATCAATTTTGTTTATCTTCTCAAAGAACCAGCTTTAAGTTTTATTGATCTTTGCTTTTGTTTTGTTTCTATTTCATTTATTTCTGCTCTGATCTTTGTGATTTCTTTCCTTCTGCTAACTTTGGGTTTTGTTTGTTCTTCTTTCTCTAGTTCCTTTAGGTGAAAGGTTAGATTCTTTATTTGAGATTTTTCTTGTTTTTTGAGGTAGGCTTGTATAGCTATAAAGTTCTTAGAACTGCTTTTGCTGCATCCCATAGGTTTTGGATCGTCATGTCTTCATTGTCATTTGTCTGTAGTTATTTTTTGATTTCCTCTTTGATTTCTTCAGTGATCTCCTGGTTATTTAGTACGTATTGTTTAGCCTCCATGTGTTTGTATTTTTTACGTTTTTTTCCCTTTAATTCATTTCTAATCTCATAGCGTTGTGGCCAGAAAAGATACTTGATATGATTTCAGTTTTCTTAAATTTACTAAGGCTTAATTTGTGACCCAAGATGTGATCTGTCCTGGAGAATGTTCCATGCACACTTGAGAAGAAAGTGTAATGTGCTGTTTTTGGATGGAATGTCCTATAAATATCAATTAAATCTGTGTGGTCTATTGTGTCATTAAAGCTTGTGTTTCCTTATTAATTTTCTGTTCGGAAGATCTGTCCACTGGTGTAAGTGAGGTGTTAAAGTCTCCCACTATTATTGTGTTACTGTCGATTTCCTCTTTTATAGCTGTTAGCAGTTGCCTTATGTATTGAGGTGCTCCTGTGTTGGGTGCATATATATTTATAATTGTTATATCTTCTTCTTGGATTGACCCCTTGATCATTATGTAGTGTCCTTCCTTGTCTCTTGTAACATTCTTTATTTTAAAGTCTATTTTATCTGATATGAGTATTGCTACTCCAGCTTTCTTTTGATTTCCATTTGCATGGAATATCTTTTACCATCCCCTCACTTTCAGTCTGTATGTGTCCCTAGGTCTGAAGTGGGTCTCTTGTAGACAGCATATAGATGGGTCTTGTTTTTGTATCCATTTAACGAGCCTGTGTCTTTTGTTTGGAGCATTTAATCCACTCACGTTTAAGGTAATTATCGATACGTATGTTCCTATGACCATTTTCTTAATTGTTTTGGGTTTTTGTAGGTCCTTTTCTTCTCTTGTGTTTACCACTTAGAGAAGTTCCTTTAGCATTTTTTGTAGAGCTGGTTTGGTGGTGCTGAATTCTCTTAGCTTTTGCTTGTCTGTAAAGCTTTTGATTTCTCTGTCGAATCTGAATGAGATCCTTGCCAGGTAGAGTAATCTTGGTTGTAGGTTCTTCCCCTTCAGTCACTTTAAGTATATCATGCCACTCCCTTCTGGCTTGTAGAGTTTCTGCTGAGAAATCAGCTGTTAACCGTATAGGAGTTCCCTTGTATGTTATTTGTGATTTTTCCCTTGCTGCTTTCAATAATATTTCTTTGTCTTTAATTTTTGCCATTTTGATTACTTTGTGTCTTGGTGTGTTTCTCCTTGGGTTTATCCTGTATGGGACTCTCTGCAGTTCCTGGATTTGGGTGGCTATTTACTTTCCCATGTTAGGGAAGTTTTCGACTATAATCTCTTCAAATATTTTCTCGGGTCCTTTCTCTCTCTCTTCTCCTTCTGGGACCCCTATAATGCAAATGTTGTTTTGTTTAAATTTGTCCCAGAGGCCTCTTAAACTGTCTTCATTTAATTTTTTTTTCTTTATTCTGTTCTGCAGCAGTGAATTCCACCATTCTGTCTTCCAGGTGACTTATCCGTTCTTCTGCCTCATTTATTCTGCTATTGATTCCTTCTAGTGTAGTTTTCATTTCAGTTATTGTATTGTTCATCTGTTTGTTTGTTCTTTAATTCTTCTAGGTCTTTGTTAAACATGTCTTGCATCTTCTCGATCTTTGCCTCTGTTCTTTTTCCGAGGTCCTGGATCATCTTCACTATCATTATTCTGACTTCTTTTTCTTGAAGGCTGCCTATCTCCACTTCATTTAGTTGTTTTTCTGGGGTTTTATCTTGTTCCTTCATCTGGTACATAGCCCTCTGCCTTTTCATCTCGTCTATCTTTCTGTGAATGTGGTTTTTGTTCCACAGGCTTCAGGATTGTAGTTCTTCTTGCTTCTGCTGTCTGCCCTCTGGTGGATGAGGCTATCTAAGAGGCTTGTGCAAGTTTCCTGATGAGAGGGACTCATGGTGGGTAGAGCTGACTGTTGCTCTGGTGGGCAGAGCTCAGTAAAACTTTAATCCACTTGACTGCTGATGGGTTGGGCTGGTTTCCCTCCCTGTTGTCTGTTTGGCCTGAGGTGACCCAACACTGGAGCCTACCGGGGCTCTTTGGTGGGGCTAATGGCGGACTCTGGGAGGGCTCACACCAAGGAGTACTTCCGAGAACTTCTGCTGCCAGTGTCCTTGTCCCCACTGTGAGCCATAGCCCTCCCACCCACCTCTGCAGGAGACCCTCCAACACTAGCTGGTAGGTCTGGTTCAGTCTCCTATGGGGTCACTGCTCCTTCCCCTGGGTCCTGATGCACACACTACTTTGTGTGTGCCCTCCAAGAGTGGAGTCTCTCTTTCCCCCAGTCCTGTCGAAGTCCTGCAATGAAATCCCACTAGACTTCAAAGTCTGATTCTCTAGGAATTCCTCCTCCTGTTGCCAGACCCCTAGGTTTGGAAGCCTGCCGTGGGGCTCAGAACCTTCACTCCAGTGGGTAGACTTCTGTGGTATAAGTGTTCTCTAGTTTGTGAGTCACCCACCCAGCAGTTAGGGGATTTGATTTCATTGTGATTGCACCCCTCCTACCATCTCATTGTGGCTTCTCCTTTGTCTTTGGATGTGGGGTATCATTTTTGGTGAGTTCTAGTGTCTTTTTGTTGATGACTGTCCAGCAGTTATTTGTGATTCCAGTGTTCTCACAAGAGGGAGTGACAGCACATCCTTCTACTCCGCCGTCTTGGACCAGTCAGTGTATAGATTCTTATAATAAAGTGCTGACAAAAATGTAGACTTTGATTATAGGGCATCAGTATACCATTGCTGGTGTACTTTATCCTTGTACCTTTTTCTGCTCTGGTAAATATTTGACATAAAGAACAATTTAAGTAAATGAACATTTTATTTAGATAAAACTCTAAAGAATCTATGTTTCTTTTATTTGAAAACATTATTTTGCTGGTATGTGTTTCCAAAGTGCAAGTATCTGTTTCAGATACACAATCAAGCAAACATTTGGTTTGAGGCCAATGAGGACAGGCTGGTGTTTTCTGGGACCATTTGTTCCCAAAGTCCTTACATCTCTTCTTTCTGTTTTTTAACCAATTCCCTATGGTCTGTTTGCTTACTGCTGTATTGATACATTTGAGAAGACTAAGTAAAAGACATGGAAAAATATTAGGTAGAACAGAACTCCTCAAAAAAATTTTTTTATTAATGTACCCACACATTTTTTGTGTGTGTTTGCATTGGGAGCTGTCAGACATTAACTTTAGTAATCTGTTGAATTTTTAGAATTGCATGCCTCTTTATACACACTAGATGCAGGTTTTGTCTATAAACCAAAAGAAAATATAGTTCACATCAATTTCATACCTGCAGTTTTACCTTTTATTTTGCAACCAAACAGCAATATTTATTATGAATTCTCTGCCTTTAGGCCAAGTTATGATTGACAAAAATCCAGGAATCACCTCAGCGGTAAATAAAATTAATAACATTGATAATACCTACCGAAATTTCCAAATGGAAGTGCTATCTGGAGAGGAGAATATGATGACCAAGGTATGGAGTATTTTATTGTCTCCTAATATAGTGTATATCAAGATTAATGTTTGAAATCAGAATAGATAACAAAGATTAAGAATATATAATACCCAGTATTGATGAATATGTGAGAATGTGAGCATTTACATAAACTATTGATGGGAGTGCAAATTTGATACAGTCAGGAAGAGTATATGGTAATATATTGCAGTTTTGAATAGATACATCCTTTGACCTAGCATTCCATTTATAGGAAGTTATCTCAAGGATATAATTGGACAAAACTGTAATGATGTACGTACTAGGTTCTGCATCATTTTTTTTTTTTCCTCTTTTGGTTGCGCCGTGTGGCATGTGGGATCTTAGTTCCCTGACCAGGAATCAAACTCCCACCCCCTGCAGTGGAAGCACAGAGCCTTAACCACTGGACCACCAGGGAAGTCCCTGCATCTTTTTTTTTTTTTTTTTTTTTTTGTGCAGTACGCGGGCTTCTCACTACTGTGGCCTCTCCCGTTGTGGAGCACAGGCTCCGGACGCGCAGGCTCAGCGGCCATGGCTCACAGGCCCAGCCGCTCCACGGCATGTGGAATCTTCCCGGACCGGGGCACAAACCCGTGTCCCCCGCATCGGCAGGCGGACTCTCAACCACTGCGCCACCAGGGAAGCCCCCATCATTTTTATAATAATAAATAAAACAAACAAAGAAATGGAAACAACCTAAATGTCATCAGTACATAATTGATTACATTTTGGTATAACAATACAATGGAATACTCCATCATTAAAGATTATTTACATTTAGCTCCATACTTAAAATAAATTGTCCACTGACACGTTAAGTGACAAAAAATAAACTGTAGAACAGTATATATAACATAGTTCCATTTTAACTATGATAATTGTAAGTATGTGAATATGCATACACACCAGAACATTAACAGTGAGTGTATTTTTATTTGGTATAGTTACTGGTGACCTTTGTTATCATCTTTATATTTTTCTACTGAGCACATATTTCTTTTATAAGAAAAACAAAACAAATCTATTTCAAAGAAAAAATAATTTAAAATATGTAGGAACAGATTCCTGGTATAAACCAATTTCTTATCTTCCACCCCCAAAATCCTCTGGAGTGTTGGATATAATAAACCTTTTTTAAGCCCCTTAGATAATTACATGTTAACATTATGTGAAATTTTGTACCCAAGCTAAGAAATAGGTTAAACTCTCTCCATAATTTTAATAACAAAAGCCACTCTTAAAATGTTAGTCATATCTTTTAAACAGGACTTTATAAAACTCAGGAGAGAACTTATGCAAAATAATTTAAAGATTCTGGGCCAATATTTCTCCAGAATTTAATAGTGTCAGAATATTAAAATACCTACTTACTTACTTACTACGTACTACACACTTACTTTTACGTCCTGAGCTAAATGCTTTAAATATAACAAATCCTAAGAGACCCACAGGATAATGGTTGTTGTTATTCATATTCTCTTTATGCAGATGAAATAACTAGGAATGACTGAGCAGAGTGTTTGGAGCAAGGCTTCTGACTCTAGTCCATGCATAGTCTTTCCCTGTACACCAAACCTCCACTGCCTACTACTTGTGTCTAATGTATGAGGTCTGTTACGGCAAGAAAGATTTGAATATGAATCCTTTGGTAATAACAGTGCTTATCTCAGCCGACATGAAGACCTACTAAACTTTAGGCATACCCTGATTGAATATTGTGCATGTTCTTTTCTTGGTACTGACCCTTAGGGTAACAGATAGTATCATTCTTCTCAGAAAGAACATCTAAAAGTTCTGAGAACTTCTGTAATTTTATAAATGCCTTGTGATTGATTTCCTAAGTCAACTAAAGCTTGTTCTTAAGGACATACTTTATACCTAATATTTATACTGTCAAATAAATGTAAAAATTCAGTATAATTTCTTTGCTTCAAACAGAATCACACTTAAGTTTAACGTTAGGAGCTCATGCAACATTTCAGTATGTGTGTATATTGTGAGGTAAAAAGATTCCTAAAGTGAATCTGCTGAAAGTCATGCTTTACTAAGGGAGCGAGAAATCAAAGAGCATGATAAAACCAGAGGGAAACTTAGAATCTAATTTTCTAAGCTAGAACTGTGATTCACACTAAAGAGTTTAAAAGGGGAGTAGAAAGGAGATTTTGGAAAAAGCATCCTGACATATTTAAGCGTTCCAAGTTATATACCTAGAAAGACTTTTAGTTGGCAGAATCATAAAGAAACATTTCCAATACTGGAACCTTAATAATATGGCCAGAGCATCTGATGTGGTCAGGAAGAAAAAAATATGTACAAATTTGGAATTAAGGTCCATGAAGAGAGAATACAGAAGATATCTCTATCAGATTTATAGAACTTAGGAACTTTCTGGCCTTTGATTCTTCATCTGTTAAAATAAGGGGCTTAAGATGATGGGTGAGGTCACATTCTACAACTGTAATTTTAGTTTTGTTTTCTATTTTCTATCATGTTTATGATAATCCCCAAAGAAATGCTGCAAAGTCTTAATTTTGTTCAAGACTTTGCTTCACTGTATGTATTTAGTTTATCCATGAAAACTCAGATTTGGGAAAGGAGAAAATAGGGGAATAATTTGTTCTATACACTGGCTCTATTTATAGACATGAAACCTGCAAAGTCCAAGTAACTGTCTGAAAACATAGCAAAATACCTCCAAATTCAATGACACATGACACATCTATCATGACTCCCCCTGACAAACAAAACTAAGGAGGGAAGCTTGTTTGCTGTGTGGAAGTGCTGTCTGCAACTTAGCTACCCACCATGAAGATATGTGTAGTGTGTTGTTTCAAAGTGTAGGCTTTATTTCTATCAGGTGACAGGAGAGAGTATAATTAAGCCAGTCAATTGGCCTATCTGAAAAATTCCTAGTGTGATTGGAGAACCACTTTATAGCCCTTTAGGATGAGATGGAGAGCCATTTGGCTTTGAAGAGATAACTTTTCTCATGAAAACGTCTAATGCAAGATATTAAGTGGCCTCAAGTATAGCGTAAACACCAGAATTCTAATTAAAATGCCTTTAAATGCACTGTTTTGCTCTTAATAATACTAAATTTAAATGTGTGTATGTCTGTGAGTGCATCCATCCAATATCAGTGACTAGAACTTAAGACTAAGCAGTTTAACCAAAAGCATAATACCTTTTTCAGGTCCGAGAAAACAACTACACTTACGAATTTGATTTTTCAAAAGTCTATTGGAATCCTCGTCTCTCCACAGAACACAGCCGTATCACAGAACTTCTCAAACCTGGGGATGTCCTATTTGATGTTTTTGCTGGGGTTGGGCCCTTTGCCATTCCAGTAGCAAAGAAAAACTGCACTGTATTTGCTAATGATCTCAATCCTGAATCCCATAAATGGTTACTACACAATTGTAAATTAAATAAAGTGGACCAAAAGGTGAAAGTCTTTAACTTGGATGGGAAAGACTTCCTCCAAGGACCAGTCAGAGAAGAATTAATGCAGCAGCTGGGACCACTGTCAAAAGAAAGAAAACACTCTGTGCACATTGTCATGAACTTACCAGCAAAGGCTATTGAGTTTCTGAGTGCTTTCAAATCACTCTTAGATGGACAGCCATGCGACAGTGAGCTTTTTCCCATTGTGCACTGTTACAGCTTTTCCAAAGATGCTAATCCTGCTAAGGATGTTCAGCAACGAGCTGGAACTGTGTTAGGCATCTCCTTGGAGACATGCAGTTCAGTTCACCTAGTAAGAAATGTGGCCCCTAACAAGGAAATGTTATGCATCACTTTTCGGATTCCTGCTGCTATACTTTACAAGAACCAGACCCTAAATGGAGGTGAGCAATTTCTGGGAAATTAAATGTAATCTGTAATACTTTTCATATAACTTTCTGGGGCTACATATATATTTTATATTATTTTTTAAACTTGGAAATAGGTTAAACTAATTCTGGTTAGATATTTCAGTTCAAGACCCTTTGCCATTCAATTGTGACTACTTTCTCAGAATTTTACAAATTTTAGTATGATTTACTGTTCAGTCTAGTAGTCTACTTCATTAAAATAATAAATCCACAGGAATGTTACTATTTCATGTGTAAGTTAATTAGATTAAAAATCTTTAAAATGCCTGTATTATTTGCTTTTTAAAAGCATTTTCAAATGTTAAGTATCTTACCTAATATAGGTTTTCTGGATTTGTTACAGACAATCATGAAGATCCACCTACTAAACGCCAGAGGACAGATAAAGACTTTTAGGAAGAAAAAACACAAATTGCTTCAATCACTTAATTGGAAATATTTTCTCCAGCTCCCCACTAGACCTTTATGTAGTGAAATATCATTTGTATGATTTCTAATATTTTAGCATTCAGTTACTTTAGTATTGAACCCTTATATTTTGCCCTAGCTGTCTTATAAATTGGGGATTATCAAATTAAAATTTAAATAAGTCTACTAAATACATTTTTATGTTATAATTTTATCATCAAATATATCTAATATTTTATTAGATAAATATGTTTAAATATTGTCTTTCTCTTGGGAAAATAGTTTTTGAAGGTAGGATAATTGCATGCTAACTAGGAAAGAACTAATCATTTTACAGTTATCCTTAGTTGAAGAGTGTAGCTAAGTTTTATAGAAGTACTCCTACACTATTACTATAAAAGTACTAACAAATGAGATTATTTAGATTAGAGATAGGCAGACTATGTCCAGCAGGCCAAATCTGGTCCACCACGTGTTGCTGTATGGCAAGTGACCTGAGAATGGTTCTTACATTTTTAAATGGCTGAAAAAGAATCAAAAGAATAATATTTTGTGACATGAAAATTATATGAAATTTGAATTTCAGTGTCCATAAATAAAGTTTTATTAGAACACACCATACTCATTTGTTTACATACTGGCTATGGCTGCCCTCATGGTATAACAGCAGAGTTGAGTAGTTGCAACACAGATGGGATATGATTCTCATCACTTCATACTGCTGCTCAGCACACTACAAACCACAGTGACACTGTTGTAAGTCAACAACATTTTGAGTGCCATGTGTATTGCCAAGCTATAACATTTTATTTTACTGTTACCAGTATGTATCCCTCATTCCAAAATAAGAAAAGTGGCCATTCATGTTGTTGTGCTTTTAAGGCACAGTAGAGTGTGAATTTTTTTGACATTGAATTAGATGACAAAGCATCCATACCTGAGCTAAAGTACAATATACTTTGACATTTCTCAAAGAAGTACTCATCACAGTATTTCCAACTCACAGGCAAGCAACTGTCAGAAAATTAGATATTTAAACTGGAAATTCATAGCAGAATTTCTTCACAAAATGAAAGTGAGGCTACAACCAAAGTAAGTCTCCAAGTGACTCTTTTGTTAAGCCAAACAAGGAAAACCATTTACTGTCGGTGAGTAATTGTGTTTGAAAGCAGCAGTCTAAGAAATGTGTCTGGAGAAAGCAAACTCGTCAAGGACTGTTGACCTTTTGGCAAGGACAGTTGCTCAGAGTTGAGAACATTGGGAGCACCATCAATAGTCAAAAAGGTAATGTGTCCAAGTAGTTCTTTACTCTTGATGAGTTGATAGACATTACTAATACTGCTCAGTTCTTGTTTATTTGAGGCGTCAATTCTGACTTTGAAGTTACTGAAGAATTAGCCTCTATGAATACTCTGCACGGAACAACTACTGGTGAATACTTTCAAAGAAACTGAGAAAACTAACTCTGTAAAACCTGAAGTAGAATCTGATGTGTTATAACTGATGATGGTTAAAAAGAAAAGTGTCAGGTAGAAAAAGCTCTAGTTGGAAAAATTTACAAAGCTTATGAAAATGCACAGTGTTTAAAACCTATAGTTATTCACTATATTATTCACCAGCAAGTACATTGCAGCAAATATTTGAATCTATCATGTGTTAGTGAACCAGTAATGTCAATGATAAACTTCATTTGCTTTCATGGACTTTAACCATCCTCAAAGTTCTTGAATTTTGTCAGAAATTGAAGCTGAATTTCTTCAGCTTAACCTAAGTTTTATTTGCTTAGCAATTGTAAGGTATGACTGCAATTTTTTGGGTTCATGGACAAGACTGAAATTTTTCTTAAGAAGAACCAATCTTAAACACTTCTAAAACACTGAGTGTCTTTGGAAATTAGTTTTTGCTAAAGACTTGATAATATTTCTCAAAGATATCAACCTACAATTAAAAGGCAAACATAACTTTAATGTGAAACATACTGCAGTAGTCTGAAATGACTACAACTGTACATTTCTCATGCTATCAAAAATTAAAACAAGAAACAAGATTTTCATTCTCATAAATTAGCAGTGGATATATTTTCTGAGTTCAGCATTCTTGGAACCTTGGTGCAAATGCAAAGGAAATTTCCATATTTCAAAATGCATTTAACTGCAATTGAACTTCCATCTGATCTTCAATTGGAAGTGATTAATGTGTTATTGTAATGACATGCTAAAAGGCAAATACCAAGAGATTAAGAATCTCATAGTTTTACAGATGCCTTCCGAGTGATGTATATGTTCAGTTAAAATCACATGTTCTAGAATTTGGCAGTATCTGTCTGAAAAGACTTTTTTAAAGATGAAATGTGTAAAATCTCATTACATATAACCATCAACATGTGATCAATTAAAATTCATTTTGATGATAGGAACACTTAGAACCCCAATCAAAGGAAAGGTAATTCTCCAAAAAGCCCTACAAACAATGCACTTAGTTATATTTTGAAGTCCGTTAATTTAAAAAATTGTGCCAATTTATTGTATCTCTTGTATCTACATAATGGCCTCAGTTTTGTCTCTTGGCCCACAGAGCCTAAAATATTTACTCTCTGGTCCTACAGAAAAAGTTTGAGGACCCCTAATCTAAGTCATTAATTACAAACTCAAATGCCTTCGGAAGCTAGGTAATATAAATAGATGATGGCAATAAATGGTAAGAAGTATAGGGAAGTAATGAATTGAAGCCTTTATCCCTTATCGAAAGACACTTAAAATGGTTTTGGAGTTCAACCCAACCTATCCTACGCAAAACCTTGAGGGCTAATTCAGCCAGGGATTGCTAGTTTGGGACTTCCAATTTTCTTCCTCTCCCTCCCCTCCAAGTGTATGTAGGTCAAGGGTCAGCAAACTTTCTGTAAAGGGTCATTTAATATTTTAGGCTTTCTAAGCTATAAGGTCTCTGCTGCCTCTCAACTCTGCCATAGTAGTCCAAAAGCAGCCATAGACAATACATAAACACATACATATTCAAAAAAAAAACTATGAACACTGAAATTTTAATTTCATATGCTTTTCACATGTTAAAAAGTATATTATTCCTTTGGCTTTTTCCAACCTTAAAAATATACAGACACCAACCTTAACTCATGGAGCATACAAAAAAAGGAAGCCCCTGGATTTGGCCAGGGGTCTACAGTTTGCCTTCTCCCGATCTACGTGAAGGTAATTAATTTGCAAGTAGGCATAAGAACTTTTTTCCTAGGACTGTATTGATACATCCATGTGCTAGGCTATAAATATTAAGTGTGGGTGCAAATGATCTTATTCATATGTAAAGTGGTAAGATCCATTTAGTCACCCCTTAATTAGAAAAAATATGCAATATATAATTGTAAAGAAAACAGAATTCCTTAAATGCTTCTATTAACACACTTTAACCTTCTCCTTTTTCCCTCAGAGTGGATAAGTGAACATGTGATTATTTCATTATTTAAATTTGGCTCACCCTAAACTTTGTGATGTGATACCTAGTAACTGAACTCTTGGTTATTTAATCCACTAGAAAATGGCAGCTAGAACACTCATTAGATAGAATTTTTTAATTTTGTTAACTTTTTGACAAGTTTTCTGCCACCTTAATTAGATTTTGAAATGATTATTCCAAACCACCTGCTGACAGCCTAAAGGTAACTTCTAAGAGAAGCTTAAATCAAATATTTATTGAAAGAAAATGCTTCCTAATTACCATGTAAATGTATTCAATCCATTAATATCTGCTTAAAAGGGAGTGCAGTTAGCAGTCAAATCCTGTTCTACATAATGAATTCCTCAGGACTTCGCTCAAGGATATCAACACCGTTATTTAGTTGATGTCACTTATATCCCATATAAGAACTAGATACCTGATCCGTAAAATTTCCTGGAAGTCTTAAGAAGTTTGACTACTCAGATTTGGTTTTGCACAGCTGTCGTTTATAAGTTTGACAGTTATCTCTAGAACATGGACTCTGCAGTTTAACCACTTGGGTTCAAATCCAAACTCTTCTCCTTTTAAGATGTATTGACCTTTGGTAGGTTGCTGAACCTCTCCATGCCTTAGCATCTCCACCTGTTAAAATGGGGAAATAATATTAGCACTGTTACAAGGATTAGACAATTCATAAAGCATGAAGTACAGTGCTTGGCATATAGGTTAATGCTCAGTAGTTGTTTCTGTGCTACTGTTATAAAATATTAAAAGACTTATTAAATTCATGTAGATGAAAAGACTTGTACAGCCTTTTGTCTCTGAGAGAGGAAATCACTGGGAGGATTGGGGATAATTTCATCAATGTAGAATATTTGTTATCTAGTGAATTGTTGCCATTAGGTTATCTTTCACCATTCCCTTTGATCTAATAGGGTCAGTTAACTTCTAAATCCAGCCTATTGAACAAAGTATGGCCATAGTAAGGGCAAAATAATTACAAACATATATAGGTGGTGGAATTTAACTGATTTGCCAAATCAGGTGCAGGCAATTTCCACAATAATAAGGTAGGCTCAAAAAAAAGTTTTGAAAGCCTTTGAAATGTTTTGTTAATAATTAGTTCCTTCCATTTAAATACATCATACAAGGTACTGAGAATAAATAATAGTGTTTCTTTTTTAAAGAACCTACCAGTTGAACTTACTTTGGCAGTTGAGTACAGAAAATCCCTAACCACAAGTCCAACGTTCTCACTATTCTTTGAACAGATTTATGTATTGTACTTAAAATGCTAGTCCTCTATTGGGGAAAACTAATAGATATGAGAAATAGGATGCAGACTAGCAGAGTTATAGATAGAATTAGACTTGGATAAAAAACTTTTGTTCTAATTTTGGCTTTTTACTAACTTGTGTATATGATCTTGGCCTACTCAATTCAATTATTCAATGCCTTGGTTTTCTCAATTATCAAAGATAGTTAGAAGTGTTATAAAGATGAAGATGTACTCCTGAAATTAATACCTACTTAGTCAAATAAGATGGAGCTGTTACATATGGATATTCCACCCTAATATAACCCACAAATCTTGTTTCACATAACTTTCCACTCTAACTGTTGTAATGGAGATTTAATAGAAAATCCTTTAATTTCCTTGAGAAACAATGTCCCATACCCAGTTGTCTAGGTAACAGACTCATACAAGGTTGAGATGCTACAAATATATATCCTATCCACATCCAAACTCTTTAAGCAACATTCTGGGTATACTAAAAGCCTTTGAAGTTTCAACAGAAACTACCAGAGTGTGCAATTTACTCATAGGGAAATTTCATTTAAAATATATTCATTCCAGTCTCCAAGGTTTCATCATAAAATGAGCTCACATTGAGGTGAAAGGTGCCTTTTAAGTATTAAATTTTATTAACTTACTTCTTTGAATTTGTCATTAAAGCAGGTTAGTACTCTGCTCTGGTTTAGCCTAAGTGAGGCTCACAGCTGGGAACTATATAACACATTGATCAAGGTTCGTCTCACTTTCCACTGCTCAAAACAGGCACTGAGTCCTTAATGTTGAGAGAGTGACATTATCACAGGTCAAGTTTTACTTGCCACAACCTGTTGGTAGAAGGAAATATATCCACGTGTCTGGACTAGTATTAAGAAGACATTGGGGAAAAAATGGAACATTTTATGAGAAGAAATAACAGACTTGGATATTAACACTAAATGTCGTATTCAAAATGGCATTTTTAATGTGTGTTCAAGTAAAACACTGTAATAAGAGAAAAACCACAAAACAGTATAAAGTCTAGCTTTATTTTTTAAAAGATTTTACAAGTCTGTCAACCTCAAACATACACAGGTGAATTATTCATAGCTTCCATTAGATGAGGCTTACAGCTTCAATCCCTCTCAGAAAAATATAAGTAAAAAATAAATCTTTTTCACAAATATTTATCCACTATATTACTCAGCTTAGTTCTGAAATTTGCTCTCTATAAATACTTTAACACAGCTGCTAGTGGTAATACTGTTGCTGTAAAGCTGCAAATGGCTATAATTTTACAAGTCTGCTTTACTTTTGCTAGCTCCCTGGTTCGGCTCCAGGGTCCAAATCTTATAGAGGAGAAATAAAGGTTAACTGGGCTGCCAGAAAAGCCCACTGAAGGCATCCTGTAGTGCTCTGTGACAAGCCAGAGAAGAAGTATAGCCTCCAGCAAGGTCCTGTGGAGAGGCAGCTCTGACGTGGTTTAAATACCTAAAACAAAACAAAACGTGTACCACTGATACAGAAAGCACATATAAATCGGTAACACTTTAAAAAGCAACAGTAAAACTATTCAAATGTCAAAGAAGAGTTCTAAGGCTGAAATGTTCAGACTTTATAAATGCATTATTTCCTTTTAAAAGGAAACATACCAACTCTAAACTATAAAGCAAATTACATTAAGATCTAAAAACAGCCCTGAAGGAGGTTTCAAAAATAATACTTGTTTTTAAAATGCTCCCTATTCCCAATTTTCGGAACTAATTTATTTTGCTGGCTCTTGTTCGGGTACCTAACTGCCGCTCTCCTTCCTGGCATACTCTTAATAAATAAATGCACATCATAATACTATTGTATTACTAAATTTTACATAAATATGTTCTGAAGAAAATACATAAACAAGTGATAATGGGGAGAGAACATACTAGTTACTTCAAAATTACTTCACTATTACAAAAATATATTGTCTCCCTCCTTACAGGAAAGGAAACCTTAGAAAACTACATCCAAGCAATCTCTAAAACTGAGCCTGGGTTCAAAAGAATGTCCCAATTAGTAAATACAGAAGAGTCTTTTGAGTCAATCTTAAAAGACTGTAACAGACACTATTATTCTTCAATTACACACATGTTACTTAGCAATTAAAACTTTCTACCTTGATAAATGTACACAAACAGCCCTAAAAAATGGGATAATCCTGGCCAAAGAGGGACAACTTCTTAGCATGACTACCAGCACTGTCAGAAAACAAGTATTTCCAGCTTTGCTTTAATGCCTAGTTTAAGAAACCACATTGTTTCTTCAGGCCTCAGGAAGTAAAGGAGCTTCATCCACCTAAGAATTACAGGTATAGCAAATGAATAAATCAGGTACCAGAACATTTGAATAACTTGGAAACTTTTCTATTCATTCATTCAGACTTCCTGTGTGTCAAAGTCTTGATGCATGAGCAACTTATTATTTCTAACATAATAAGTCTGTTTTTCATTTGTATCCATGTTTAATAAGCTTGTGTGATTAAAAAATATATGGCAATACAAGAGGCCAAATAGAAAAAGTGGTCAGAGTAAGACACAGCATAAGCTCCTGCAATTGGCTATAATTTATTCACACTGCCACAAATCAAGGTGTTAATTCTTTGCTTCTCTGCCAAGGGTGAAAGGGGAAAGTGAAAGGAGAAAGGAAATGAATATTTATTGAGCAACAATCTCCAAACTTTTTGATAGTATATTTATAGCAGTAAAAATATTTGAGCGTGCAGCTCCAAAACTTGTATACTTGTTCATAAGTTACATAAAGTATTTATATATTATATACTATTATATAGTATATACACATAATATATTAATATTGTAAGTATATTATAAAATATATATAATGTATAATTTGAAACATTTAAAGGATGAAACTAAAATGTTTAAATAAAAGTTCTAATATTTTCTCCCTACATCCCATCTTAGATATCCTGGTGGGATGCATCTCACTTTGGAGACTACTGTTTTTAAACAGTTGTTGTCAAACTCTTAATACAACCTTGGGTGTCACAGGATTTAAATAGGGATTCACCAAACCTAACACATGGCCACAAAGGTATCTGCTTATTACCTCCCAGGATAAAATAAAATGTCCACTGTTAAGACTATGATGCATGAGAAATGAGGTAAGTGTTAAATCACCTCAGAAAGTCTAAAAATTAATCTGGAACAGCATAAAATCAATTCTCTTCATTGAGAATTCAGTAACTATCACACAAATAAATGAGTAATATTTTTATAGGTATCTTGAAAATGAAAATGTTCCATTCCTGACACAAGTTTCCAGCTAAGTTTTATCCACACCCCAGATAGTGTTGTATCACCCTTTTCTCTTTCCTCAGACCCTCAAAAGCACAGTCTTAGCTCCAATGGCTCTTTACTCATGGCAAAATTCAAGTACCACAGTAGAATGTGTCAACCTTACAAAGCCAACTATCATAAATGAGAACTGGTTTTCATAACTGAATACAAACCACTGTGCAACTAGCTGTTTTAATTCATCACATTTTGGTATAACTTGCTTCTGGGAAAGTTGAGTCATACCATCTCTGGCTTGGCAATTCAAGCATAAACTTGCAGTGTACATACAGCTTTTTATATGTTATCCTGAGAAACCTGAAACAGCTGCACTGCTGGCAGGAAAACACAGGACCACCAGTAAAATATCCAAAACAGTTGCATCTTTTAATTTATGACTGTGCACTGTTTCCATAAAGAGTATATAAAACAGTTCAACTTTTTATAGGTAAAATGTAATAAACAGTCATACTTATTGATGTCATAAATGTGTTTTTAAAAGTTTATTTAAAATGATTAGTGTTTGAAAACAGTATTTCTTGAATACAGTCATAATCTAGAGCAATGAGCAAATATTTTAAAATTTGAGTTATTAATGCTAATTTGTAGATTCTCACTGCCAACATCAAGTCCATTAAAATTTCTTTGCGTAGCATTGAAAAAAATGCATTTCCCTTCTAGCAATCACTTACATTAAACATATTTGTAAGTGTGATTCTTTAAAGACCTGCTTATTTACATTACTGTTTTTGATCTCTAGGGCTGCACAAAACAGTTATTATTAAATATTTCAACCTATTTTCACCATGGCAATCTACATTAATTTCAATTTTAAAAATAAAACAGGTCATTCTTGTTATTCAACTGTGGGTTTTTATTTTCTAAGTATCTTAACATTCTTAAACCCTTTAATTATTGTGGTATACCAAAGTATTTTGAAGGATCTGCAACACTGAAACCACACAATGAGAATTTAGTGTTTTGCCTACTTTTTCACATTAATCCACATCTGTGTTGATTTAATTCTTTCATGACCATTACAAGTACATCACTGAATAGGATTCCTGGGGTTTCTGGCAGAGGTCAGTATCATTTCATGTACACCTTTATACAACAGAATAAGGAAGAAGTCTTAGCCAAATTTATTTCCAAAAGTCAAGCTCAGTTGGATTTTGGAGCCTGGAGGTAATTGCTCTGACTCTTTAGCCAATCCCAGGACAGTATTTCTGTTTTTCATGGGTTTATTTTAAATACCTGTAAATCTTACAAGCAGAAACCAGGAAAGAAAAAAAAGAGCTTTGCTTATTTTGGTACCTATACCTTATTTTTACTGAAAGCAGACTAAACTCAAAGATTTAAAAATCATACCTTTGATTATTTTCTTAAATAAGGCTAAAAAAAGAGTATGTTTTCAAAAGCATGTCTAAGATAATTCCTGTACAAAGGGCATCTTATGCCCTAATTTATACTACGTCTAAAGGTGCCTTCCTTTGCCATTACCCATCAAAATCTCTTTCAAGCAGACTTTGGAGAAGGAGGAGGAAAAGGAGGGAATGGATCCTGAGAGGGGAGTAAAGGATTAAGCATAAGAAAACCACACTTGAAAGCCTGTTCCTGAACTTTGATTTCCTACACTGTCATTTTCTTCTGTTACATTTAGCAGCTTTTGCTCCCAAAGAAGGTGGTATAATTTACACTTAGCTTCAGAAAGACTCCATTTTCTCAGTTCTCTAACATAAGAGAGTTCCTCTGAAATTACTCTTTTACTATTTCCCTTCCTTTAAAAGCCCTATATTGACCATATGGCTGCAGTTTTGGACTCAGCTCATTTTAGTGCTATGTAACAATTCTTTGAGTTCTCAGCTAGGGGCAGAGGGCAGGGGTTGTCACTCAGAACCAAGAGGCAGCACTCTTCCCCTCCAGTCATAACCTCCTCATGAAAACCCTTGAAATGCTTTTGGCTCCAGAGAATCAAAGAATCTCAGAATTTAAACTGAAATGAAAACGTGAAGTTCATATTAGTTTCCTCCACCTCAAATTACCAGGCCCTATGGAGAGTTAAAAAATTTAAAAAAAGCCCAACTTTTTAACTCCATTGAGTTATAAACTTGGACTGGTTCAAACTAAGAAAGGGAATGAACTCTAGAGACTAAGACTTTCTTTTTACAAGGTGGCCCACTTTTTAAAGTCTGCATTTAAAGCCATCATGCGTTGAAAAGACCAGTTCCAAGTAGTTCTGCCTCCCAGCCTGCAAAATTCAAACCTAAGTACCATTAAGAGAGATCAGCTAACACATTTCAGCTGTCAAGACCAAGAGCTCTTATAAGAAATTCAGCCAAAGCTATAAAAGATTTACCTTAACAACCTGAAGTCTGTCTCAAGATTTAAAAACAATCAGAGCAATGATGTGCTCAGACAATTATCACTAAAATGCAGAAGTGTTCTAAAAAACTGAGGTTAGTGCTCAGGTGTCCTAATCCAATCACAATGTCAGAATAACAGATAAACTGTCTACATAGAGAAATTGATAACCATATATTCTAACATAAATGAGGAAAAGCGCTACAAGTCAGAATTACTGTCCATAATTCTGAGGGCAGTTTGGTCATAAAAATACATGGCTTCATGAACTCCAACCAAAAATATAACAAATTACACAAACAGTCATGATGCTACTCTTCACTTTATTATCTAGCCAGCAACTTGAATAAACTACTTATAAAAGCTGATTTCAGACTTACACTAACATAATTGGTAATCAAATGACCAATTATTCCAGACATTTAGACCATCTGAACAACAAAGCTCAGATTTGGAAATTAAAAGCCACATTGTGCCAAAGTAAGAGGTAATTACAGATTGCTCAGATAAGTCTTTCTGAATTATAACTGAAGCAAACTGTACAATTTATTACTATCAAAGAACACACCAGGAATTTTAGGTCAAGATAGCTATTACTGAAAGTTAATGTAACTACATAGTGAAAGGAATACTTTCTTGATTTGAGTGTGAATTACTGAACACATAGACGACATAGCCCATTCTGGTTTGTCTAATGTAATGTTTTACTATGAATTCCATGCTAGTAACAGATGTAAGCCGGATGTTTCATCACATCTTTATAAAGGAAGAATGAGTAATTTTTCCCCAAGTGTGGGACAGGTAAAATGCAAAAATTCATATGTATGCAGCTCATTCATTTTTCAAAAAATAAAAAAAATTACTCAGTATCTACTATTTGCCAGGTATTGAAGCTACTCTCAGAATAAAACAGACAGAAAAGACTCCAGGCTCTCATGGAACTTGTAATTCAGTAGGGGGGAAAAAAAAAGATGTTAATAAATATCATGAAAGAGAAAGTCAGGGCTCTATGGGTGTGGATAAAAAGGGAAACCAACATGAGCAAGTTTAGAAAAGGCCTTCCTAAGGAAATGACAGTTAAGCTTAGATCCAAAGGATGAGGAAGAGTTAGCAAGGCAAGAGGAGTACAGCAATGGTCTAGCAAAGGGAAGGACTTAGGTAAAGCAGTAAGGAGCCACAGCGCATACTGAGAATACAGGGAAAAGGTCACTCCAGCTCAGGATGAGGCTAGTGATACAGGCAGAAAGTATCCAAAAGAAGGCCTTATAGGAATGTTAAGAAATTTTATTCAAAGGGCAATGGGAAGCAACTAAAAATTTGTCAGGAACCTGGTAATTTAAATAGGCTAGTTTGGCTGCACAGTGGATTAGAGAAGCAGAAGTTGATTATAGAGACACTCCGTATGAGAATGTTTCTCTATTCCAGGCTTGAGACAATGGTTCCTGGACTAGGGTGGAGGCAGTGGAAATAAAGTACTAGTTCAAGAGATATTTAAGGACTAACTGAATATGGGGGAAGGGGAGGGAAGGAGGAAGTATTGTCAAGCTCAACTTCCAGCTACCTAGTCAGGTATAACAGAAAAGATGCCCTCACAGAGACAATGGAAAACTGGAGGAGGAGAAGCAAATTGGGGTGGGACAAGAGAAAAGAGAAAGATCATGAGTTTAATTTTGGACTTGAGTCTGAAGCGCTTATATAAGAAATACATGAGTTGAGATGCAGAATGGTAGCTGGATATATGCACCAAGTGCTAAGAATAAAATTATGGAATGAATGTAATTTGGAAGTTATCAGTATTTAGATGGTATTTGAAACCATAAGAGTAGATGCTTAATATTTAGGGAGAGGAGACAGAATGAGAAGGGAGAAAGGACTAAGGCAGAGACCTAGAGAACTACAATGTATAATCGTATGACAAAAGAAGCTGTGGTGGTTAATTTTATGCATCAACATAAAATTATGTTGAATAAGCCACAGGACACCCAGATATCTGGTTTATCATTACTCTGTGTGTGTATCTGAGTGTCTGTAAGGGTGTTTCTGGAAGAGATTAGCATTTGAATTGATGAACTCAGTAAAGCAGAGGGCCTTCCCTAGTGTGGGTGGGTATTATCTAATCTGTTGAGAACCTGAGATTAACAAAAAGGTGGAGGAAAGTTTAATTCACTCTGCCTGACTCTTTAAACTGGAACACTGATCTCTTGTCCTTGGTGCTCCAGACTGGCATCTAGACTTGGACTAGCATCTACACCATTGGTTCTGTCTCAGGCCTTTAAAATGCACCACTGGGCCTCCCTGGTGGCGCAAGTGGTTGAGAGTCCGCCTGCCGATGCAGGGGATACGGGTTCGTGCCCCGGTCTGGGAGGATCCCATATGCCGCGGAGCGGCTGGGCCCGTGAGCCATGGCCGCTGAGCCTGCGCGTCCGGAGCCTGCGCGTCCAGAGCCTGTGCTCCACAACGGGGGAGGCCACAACAGTGAGAGGCCCGCATACCGCAAAAAAATAAAATAAAATAAAATAAAATAAAATGCACCACTGGTTTTCCCAGCTCTCCAGCTTGTAGACAGCAGGTCATGGGACTTTTCAGCCTCCATAACTGCATGAGCCAATACCTTATAATTTCCTTCCTTCCTTCCTCCCTTCCTCCCTCCCTTCCTTCCTTCCTTCCTCCCTCCCTCCCCCTTCCCTTCCTTTCTCTCTCCCTCCCTTCCCCCTTCCCTTCCTTCCTCCCTTGCTCCCCCCTTCCCTCCCTCCCTCCCCTCCCTTCCTTCCTTGCTTGCCTTCCTCCCTCCCTCCCTCCCTCCCTTTCCTTCCTTCCCTCCCTTCCTCCCTTCCCTCCTTTCCTCCATCTCTCCCCTTCCTTCCCTCCCTTCCTCCCTCCCTTCCTCTATTTCTCCTAATGGTTCCGTTTCTCGGGACAATCCTAACACATAAGTTAAGATATTTTAAAGTGAAGGGTGTATTCAGGTATGGTTAATGCTGCCATCCCCTGCCAATATCTCATACACTCTCTTCCCCTAGACCTGCACAGGAGGTAGATGCAAGGGAGGTATAAGCCACTTGGAAAAGAGTTAGAACCTGCTACTTGTGCCTCTCCCCTTCTTGTAATTTTAGGGTGGTAATAATAGCAGACAGGGACAGAAAACCTATTAGACTTCTCCGTCGAGGGGCTCCAAGGGGCCTATTCCTAGTATTGGGTGGGCCAAAAAGTTTGTTCGGGTTTTCCGTAACATGTTACGGAAAAACCTGAACGAACTTTTTGGCCCACCCAATACTTATAGCAGTAGTGTTTCTTACAGTAAAAGAACAAAAGAAACAACCCAAGTGTCCATTGACAGGAGAATGGACAAATTATTATTACTTATACAGTAGAATATTATACAGCAGTAAAAACAAAGGAGCTACAGATACATGCACGCATGTATCAACATTAGGGAATCTCAAACAATGCTGAGAAAACAAAAACTACAAACAAGATATATATATGATCAAACTGTAAAGAAAAGCAAGGAAATGATAATCACCATATTCAGGGTGAGTGAATCTCTGATGTTAGGTGGAACCACAGTAGGGGTAAGAGAAATGCACACAGGTAGTTTCAACAGCATTGGTTATGCTCCACCTCATACCTTAATAAGTAGAATTCAAAATACAGGACTTGAAGGAGTAGAGGAGGGAGAAGCAATGAGAATGGAAACAATTTAGCAACTGTTTTATTATTACTCTTTATAAAGTACATATACTATATATTTTCTATGTATGAAATATTTCATTAAAAAAAGAGTAGTGCACAAAATATAGTCACAACCACAGCTGCCATTAATCCAGTCAACAATCTGCATGGAAACACTAAACCATTCCTAGTTGACCTTGATTTCACCAAATATTACTACTTATAGCTACTTTTATTCCATTTGTAATAATTCATGTTAATTATAATAATTCATCTTGAAGTATATTTAATACTAAAACATGTTACATTCATATTGTTCTTTCTACTGCTTTAGTAGACTCCCTCCTGGTTTCCATGCAAAGTCAATAACTAATTTAAGATGAGAAAAGTTAGTAAAATCAGATTTATCAGCAAAGAACTCTTTGAAGATTACACATCTAAACAGCAGGGCTAAGTACTGATCAGTGGTTAAAAAGCTGATCTACTAAAGCAGCAAAAACAAAGTGATGGATGAAATCAGTTAACTGGTCAATGAAGCCTCAGCCAAAGCCCTGATAAACTGGAATTTTTTCCTACGATAATGCTTCAAATTTCTATTTCTTTATTAGCATGAAACATACTGAGCTCTCTGGGGCTAGTAATAAGGCTAAGAGCCCAGATGAAGAAACCGAATTCAATTCCTCTCCCCATCCAATGGTAGTTGGGTAAGCAGCCTGTTAAGGTTGAAGAAGGAAAACTCTCCCCCTTGGCATGGTCTCCTAATGACTACAGACTCTAAATTAAATATACACCACCCCAGTCTTCTCCCCTGTACCATTTCCCACTTTGTCCCTGTGCCACATAAATATATAAAGACATAATGGTTTAGTAGAAAGGACAAAGATTTTAGAAACAGATGCATTTGGGTTTGAATCCCTCCTTGGACAATTACTAACATTATGATTTAGAAAGTTATTTTATTTTTCAAACTTCAGCTTTTTTCTCTGTAAAAGGGAGATAATAATACCTCATACTATTTTTTAGAAGATTAAATTAAAAAATATACAAGTAAAGCATATGGCACAGAAGAGACATTTGATAAAGTATAGTGTCCCTGTCCAAACTACATGTTCTCTCTCTCTCTTTTTTAAACATCTTTATCAGAGTATAATTGCTTTAAACAATGGTGTGTTAGTTTCTGCTTTAAAACAAAGTGAATCAGCTATACATATACATATATCCCCATATCTCCTCCCTCTTGTGTCTCCCTCCCACCCTCCCTATCCCACCCCTCTAGGTGGTCACAAAGCACCAAACTGATCTCCCTGTACGTATTCTCTTTGACACTATTAATACAAAGTATGCTTTCATAAGGAATAGGCTTTTCATAGCCCAAATTTCCAAAGTCCTTTACCTTTTACTAATTAGTATGTACTTCTCCTTTCCAACTCTGTGACCTTCATCTACTCCCACATCTATTCCAATAATAATGTTGCCCTCTCTCTTCCCCCTTTCATTATACCCCAATTATGAAGATCCGAGTGAAGGTTTCGTTTTTGCTTTTTTAAATTAGACAAATTAGAGTACTGCTTGTTCATCTTTTATCACAGGGTAACAGAGTAACCCAAGGATGCCAATACCTACATGTTAAAAGTGGGAAAAATTTACATACATACATATACAACGTATATAATACATTTATATATTCACAAACATATATGTGCAGATCTATACTTCATAAATCCTATGCACACCGTAGAATATTTTATTTCAAAAGTTAAACTGCTACATTATTTCCACTCTCACTACCTTTTCTTCCTTTTATTCTTCATATCCTGTGTTTTAACTCTCACTCCTATGAACTGACCCTTTCTCTGTTCTTGTCCTCCTCAACATCTTCCACTCTCTCTACACCTGGAGACAGCCTCCAGCTGTGAAATGCTCTTAGCCTGTGGCTTCCATAAAAATGCCTATAATTTGGACCATACTCCTAACTGCTTTGACACATGATTCCCCAAATTTCTCTTCTTCCACCTGCTTCCTAATTTACTAGTTTTCTTTTCGGCTTACTTCCTCTTCTCCAATTCTTGACTCCATCTCTGAAATGGATTCATTCACCACCACCTTCATTCACTACCTCTGTTCTACTAAACCCTATAACGCTATCCTTTGCCCCTTTTGCCCTTCTTTCTGTTTGGGTGGCCCTTTGCGCTTGACTGTCTCACTTGCACTATAAATTTAATATTTTCATAACTGAACTCATCTTCCTTTACAAACCTACCCCTCCGTGTCTCTTATTTCTCTTAATAGTTTCAATGTACTCTTAAGGTCATTTTGGAATCCTCTTTCCCCTGCATACCAATGAGAAATCTACATCACAGTATCTCTCTACAAACATCTATTTACCTCACACATCATCTTCATTGCCAATATTATTACCTTATTTCAGCTCCTTATTACCTCTTCTGGACTACTGCTAATAGTCTCTTAAATGAGCTCCCTATTTCCAGTATGGTCTCTCCATTCCAACCTATTCATGGTTACCAAATTACTCTTCCTAGGGCAAAGCTCTGCATCGCTCTCACACAAACAGACGTTCATAGGCTCCCTGCTGTGTGTAGAATGAAGTCAAAATTCCTTAGCCTACCATTCAAGGACTACTGCACTTGATTCCAACCTACCTTTCCAAACACATTTCCCATTAATCATCTCCACATACCCTGAACTTAAGTCAAAGTCAACCATGAGGTTTTCAGTTATTCCCTATGAAAGCCTCATCACTACTCACTCCATACCTTTGTTTAGGCTGTTTCATTATCTTGGAATGACCTCATCATTGCCTGTCTTCCAAAGCCATGGTTCAAATGTCAACCCCTCAATTATGAACAGAAACATGAAAAGCTTCCCTATGCAACACAGAAATGTTATATATACTGTAACAATAAAATAAAATAAATAACTAAGTTTAAAAGCAAGAAAACTCTCAGGTGCCAGAAATTATAGACAAACGCAAAGTCAGAGCATGAGCGGAGGCCGAAGTTCAGGGAAGTGATGGGTACCAGTGATTCGACACCCATATAGGGACAGAAGATAGGTTGCAGCCCTGTCAGAGGTAGGAAGCTGGAACTAGGCTTGGCTCCCTGCATATAACCTGGAGCTACAAAATGCTGTCCATCCCATTTGTAAAACAACTTGTAGGAAAATTTTGTTCACTGGCCTGGGACAGTCACAAGAAAGTCTAGGGGCATTGGTAGAAAAGAAAACATACGAAATCATAATAGCCAAGTCTACTCTCCCACCAGGAAATTAAGAATAGCAATTGTTCCAGATTCAGTGAAGCCAATAGGACCTTGGCAGAAGCAAACATGAATCTCTATATCAGCATGCCTTCACAATCCAAGGCTCATGGGAAAGCAACTCCCACTAAAAAGGGTTCATAGTTAAAAAAAAGAAAGAAGAAGAAGAAGAAATGAACCTCACTTATAAAACGAGTCAGAAGACACAAACAACCAATGGCAGGACTAACACTCAGACCCATAGATAAGACAATCTGAAAGAAACTTTTAAAAGAAGTATATTTCATGTCAAAAGAGATGAAGAAAGAAATAGATGCCATAAGGCAAGAAAAATACAAAAAAAACAGACATTTTCTTTAAAAAAAAATCCAACAGCAATATTTGGAAAAAAAACATCAATGGACAGGTTAAGCAGTTGATTATCCACAGACAGCGAGAAAATGAGTAAATTGGAAGACACGTGTGGAAAACACAAAGAATTTAGCAGGGCTTAAAAAGATAGAAAATGTGGGGCTTCCCTGGTGGCGCTGTGGTTGAGAGTCCACCTGCCAATGCAGGGGACACGGGTTCGTGCCCTGGTCCGAGAAGATCCCACATGCTGTGGAGCGGCTGGGCCCATGAGCCATGGCCACTGAGCCTGTGCGTCCGGAGCCTGTGCTCCGCAATCGGAGAGGCCACAACAGTGAGAGGCCCGTGTATCGCAACAAAACAAAACAAAACAAAACAAAAAGATGGAAAATGTGAAAGAAGTGCTAAAGGAGATACTGCAGCAAGGTGGAAATTAAATCCCAACGGCCAGAACAGGATACAAGGAGCAAAGATGAGCCAAAAACACTATCACCACCACCACAAAATGGTATTAAAAGAAGGGGAAGTCTAAGGTTAAAACATTCTAAAGCCTTTGTTTTGTTCAAAAGGAAGAAAGATGTTACCTTTAGACCTCTGAAAAATAACATTTGTTAATTCCAGGTGGCAGAATTATATTTCTTTATTAGATTATTCTCTGTACTTCTCTATGTTTAAAATATTTCACAACATTTTTAGATGCCACTTCTTCTGGATTGCCCAGGTAGAATTATTTCTTCCTCCTCTGACTTTGCACGCACTTTACCTCTCTGGTAAGTATCATGGCTTTTTATAAATGTTATACATTCCCTGTTAGATAAGTTTCTTGACAGCAAGATAAATATCTACTCACTAAACAGCCATTGCTTAAAAAAAAAATCCTAATTTGTAAGTAGAAGGTATAGAATTTTTTAAACTAAATCAACTCTTGTTAAGGATCTAAAGAATGGCCATGAAAATAGATGTCAAGTAAAAATATACAGGACATGAAAAGAGTTACCACCACAAATTATGAGCTATGGAGGAAGATGGCAGAGGACTGAATGGAAGACAGGCTGTGTACATCAGTCACTGAGGAAGACAGGAAGATTTCCTGGAAATTAGAAGATGTCTACAATAATGAAAGAGATGGGCATAATGTATAAATATGTAGAGTGTAAAATGACATTATTTAAAATAAAAATATTCATATTTTTGTAAATAGGTATATTTGAAAATTGTTTTGAGATTTTATCATGCTCTGTCTCATAAGCTGAACTCTCAATGTGTTAACCAATTTTATACTCAAAGATATATACTATAATGGAGTATAGCTATAAATGCAAAGAAAAACCAGAAATTCAAACAGAAGTAGACACACCCAAAGCTAGATATTTTGTAAGATATTTATTTTTCCATTCAAAGCACCTTCTCAAAAGCTCTATTTCATACACTGGAATCTGAATCATGTCGATAACTTAGATAAATCTCTAAAGCAAACAATAACAAGCAGAGACAAAGTCAAGTGGATAAAATAACTGATGTTTTTCCTTAATTATGGAAAATTCTATTTTCCAGCAAGTAAAAACAGGTTCATAAAATATCTACTCAAGGGACCAGTGACTATAAACAGTAAAATCTGAAAAAGCTCCAAGAGTTCTGGTTTAATGCATAACAATTTCAAGTTTTTAAGAAGCATTTTTAATACTTAAGCCCACAGAAAACTTGTACTCTCTTCCAAAAGCAAAACCACAGCATCACTTTGGGAAAAAAAAAATCTATGCCCATTATCATAAGTAATGTGCTAATGCAATCAATTTTTACCAAAAATGAAGTTTTTCTGGAATAGAATGCCTTAATAGACTAATCAGTCAGTGGGTTAAATACCATTTGGACCAAAAACTTCATGTGTAAAGAAAATATTTTCCTCTTATTTAAAAAATTATAGCCTTATTTTCAGTATTCTGATTTGTTTCCAGACTACATTTTTTAGCAATGCGTTATGCCTTTGCACATGCTGGTATATTTTAAATAAAAACACATTTTAATCAGTTACATATGACATTTTGAAAATAAGTTTTTACAGTTTAATTTTACAGAACCTGCTTTAATACACTGTAAAACTTCTTCATAGTTAAACACCTAGATTTCTTATTTCATTACATTAAAAGATTAAAGAAAGAAAAAAGCCCTATTGTTTTCTTGAATTCTACCTTTTGGGAGAAAAATTATTTTTACCTGTCATTCCAAAGTTCATAAAACAAGCCAGATAATATGCTTATCTCTAGGATCATGCTTTGAGGTGGACCTGCCTCAATGAGTCAGCAAAAGTAAAAAAGAAGCAAAATACAGGGATTTCCCTGAAGGTCCAGTGGTTAGGACTCCACGCTTCCACTGCAGAGAGCATGGGTTCTATCCCTGGTCAGGGAACTAAGAAGATCCCACATGTCATGCAGCACTGCCAAGAAAAAAAAAAAAAAAAAAAGGAAAAGAAAAATACAAACTAAGATTATTCATGATTTTTTGTTCCTAATTGGGCCTCCATTTGTAAAAACTAATGTTTTATGGAACTAAAGGTAGGACAATTTTATTTGAAATGATATAAAATAAATACCAAGGGGATCCAACCCCATCCTTTAAAGATACACTTAAAATAAATCCTACATGTGGTTACTGAAAATAAATTCTAAATGTTTTGTAAAATACATGAGAGGAATAGTGGGTAAAGAAAGCATAGACAGTACAGTAAGGGAAGTAACATAGAATCCTAAAACTGGAAGGGAACATTAGAAATCATCTTATCTCACTGCTCATTAACAAATAAAGCTCACCAACCATGCCAAGACACAGCCCTGCCCACCAGCAGGTGGGCACCAGCTGCAGGACCTCCCAGGGCCCTGAAGACAGGCACCTGAGGACCTGGCTAGTAAAGCCCTAGTACCCCCAAGGCACCACAGCCAGCTGTGCGAGGACATGGCCACACCCACCAGCAACTGGCAGCCTCCTCACAAGGAAGGGCCTGGCAGCCAACCAGGCAGGGGGCAGAAGTGCATCCACAGTGTCTACCAGTGCACCCACAGTAGTCAACCCCTCCTTAAAAGAAGAACCTGTACACCCTGCATATGGGGGAAGCCCTAGAGCATATAGCTCTGGTAACCAGAGAATAGTGTGCTGCTGAGCCTCACAGGATATCACCTACAAAAGACCACTTCTCCAAGATCAGGAAACATAACCAACCTACCTAATACATAGAAATAAAAACAGAGGATTAAACAAAATGAGACAACAGAAGAATATGTTCCAAAAGAAGGAACAAGATAAAACCTCAGAAGAACTATGTATGCAGAGTGGAGGAAAGCGATCTACACAATAAAGAGTTCCGGGTAACGATCACAAAGGTGCTCAATAAACTGAGGAGAAAAATGGATGAAAACAGTGAGAAGTCTAACAAAGAATTAGAAAATATAAGGAAGGATCAAACAGAGCTGAAGAATATAGTAACTAAAATTAAAAAAAACACACTAGAAGGAATCAACAGCAGATTATATAATAAAAAGGAATGGATCAGTGAACTGGAAGAATGAGTAGTAGAAATCACACATGCAGAACAGAAAAAAGAATAAATAACGTGGACACTTTAAGAGAAAACTAGGACTACATCAAGCATACTAATACTGGCACTATATATAGGAGTCCAAGAAGGAGAAGAGGAAGGAACAGAGAATTTATTGTAGAAATAATAGCTGAAACTTTCCAACCCTGGGAAAGGAAACAGACATCCAAGTCCAGGAAGCACAGAGAGTCCCAAACAAGTTTAAACCAAAGAGGTCCAAGACACACTGTAATTAAAATGGCAAAAGAGGGAGGGTGGGAGGGAGGGAGACATAAGAGGGAAGAGATATAGGAACATAGGTATATGTATAACTGATTCACTTTGTTATAAAGCAGAAAATAACACACCATTGTAAAGCAATTATACTCCAATAAAGGTGTAAAAAAATGTTAAAAAGAAATGGCAAAAGATAAAGATCAAGAGAGAATATTAAAGCAGCAGCAGAAAAGGAACTATTTACATACAAGGGACCTACCATAAGACTACCAGCTGACATTTCAGCAAAAACTTTGCAGTCCAGAGGGAGTGGCAAAATATATTCTAAGTGATAAAAGGGAAAAAGTCTACAATCAGCAATACTCTAATTGGCAAGGCTATATTCAGATTTTAAGGAAAAATAGAGTTTTACAGACACCAAAAAAGCAAAAGAGCTCAGCTTGTAAACTAGCTTTATAAGAAATGTTAAAGGGATTCTTCTAAGAAGAAAAAACCACAATCAGAAATATAAGAATTACAAAAGGAGCACACTGAGATCAAGATGTTGGAGTAGGAGGACATGGAACTCACCGCCCCTCATGAAAAGATCTCCATGTGAAGCAATTCACACTGAAAACTAACTGAAGACTGGCAGAAAGACTCTTGTACAACCAAAGCTGTAAGAAAGATGTACACAGAATCAGGAAGGAAGGGAAGAGAAGCAATCAGGTTGGGACCTGTGCCCCTACAGGGAGACACAGAGGGTTGAGTCATATATTGAGTGCTTCAGCCCTAGGGTCCAACACTGGAAAGACGAGTCCACTTAGCTGGGTAGAAATATAGTGGGACTAACAGGAGGGCTGTAAGAAACATAGACTCTATGCAGGAAAAGCAAGAATATGTGCTTACTCTTGAAACAAGGCAGAGAAAGCAAACTGAAACTGCACTGGACTCTGGTCCATTTCTCACAATCAGCCTGGCATGAGTCCCAACCTGAGCCAAGTGCCCGTTCAGGCGCTGCTTGCTTCACAACACAACTCCACATCAGGGCGAGGGCTGCCTCAGCCAAGGGAAGTGCTCAGTTGTGAAGGGCTTTGCCAGCCTGGGGCCAGGGAGGCATCTGAACAGGGTGGGGGTTAGGCCATTACTGGGCTTATAAAAAGGAAGTGAATCAAAAGTGGTCTTGGGCTCTGCCTCCAGCAGGGACTGCCACAGCTGCACCCAGATGCATGCTAAGTGCTGATACCCATACTGAGTGTCCACACCGCCCTACCTACTCTGCAATATAGCTCCACACTAGGGCAAGGGCTGTAGCCACCAAGGGGAGTGCTCAGTTGTGCGGAACACAAAGGCAGCTTGGACCCAGGACAGCAACTGAATGGGGCAAGGGCAGTCATAACTGATGCTTATTGAGGCAGCACATCACAAGCGGTCACAGGCTCTGACTGTGGCCAGGACCACCACAGCCTGCATCCAGACCCACACTGAGCTCCTGTACTGGCCCCTCTTGTTCCAGTACCGCTCACCCTGTGGGGCAAGGGTGCCAGTGCTGGGATGGGGAGAGCACACACTTAGAGGAAATGGAGCCAGCTCAGACCCAATCCTTAGAGCTTCTGCTCCAGCAATTTGGGAACTGACCCCGCCCCCCAATAGGGTGGTGTTGGCTACTGAGCAGAGGGGAAGCCCCAACTCACACTTGGTTCTACTCTAGCCCCTCCATTTCCAGCTCCACCTCCTACCCTAGGGAAAGACATGACTTGTGCTCACGTCAGATCCAGCTCTCCTACCAAAGTCACTGGGTACATACAGACTATATAGGGATGCTTCCATACAAGGACACCCCTTCAACAATACAACAGGTAACTGTTTCACCTAATTTCAGACAGAGAAAGTTAAGCAAAATGAGAAAGCAGAGGAATTTTTTTCAATTGAAAGAATAAGAGAAAACCTCTGAAAACTACCAAAAAATATCTCATCAGTAAAAGCAAATAAACAGTAAAGGTAGCAGATCAACCATGTATAAAGCTAGTAGGAAGGTTAAAAGATAAGGTAGTAAAATCACCTATATCCACAATAAGTAGCTAAGGGATATACAAAACAAACAGATGTAAAATATGATGTCAAAAATATTAAAGGCGGGGGAGTAAAAATATAGGGTTGTTAGGATGTGTTGGAACTTAAAAGATCACCAACTTAAAATAATCATTCATATATATGTATGTGTGTGTATGTGTGTAACAATACTTATATGAGACAAAATAGACTTTAGTACAAAGACTATAACAAGAGACAAAGAACGACATTACATAGTGATAAAGGGATAGATCCAACCAGAATATATAACAGTTGTAAATATATACACACTCAAAATAGGAACACCTAAATACATAAAGCAAATATTAACAAACATAAAGGGAGAAATTGATGGTAACACAATAATAGTAGAGGACTTCAACACCCCACTAACATCAGTGGACAGATCATCCAGACAGAAAACTGATAAGGAAACACTGGCATTAAATGACACATTATACAAGAAGGACTTTATATTTATGTAACATTCCATTCAAAAGCAGAATACACATTGTTTTCAAGTGCACATGAAATATTCTCCAGGATAGATCACAAGATGGCCATAAAACAAGTCTCACTACATTTAAGAAGACTTAAATTATATAATGCATCTTTCCCAACAACAACAGTACGATACCAGAAATCAACTACAAGAAAAAGACTGCAAAAAGAAAGATGTGGAGGCTAAACAATATGCTAAACAACCAGTGTGTCACTGAAGAAATTGAAGAGAAAATTTTAAAATACCAGAAGACAAAAGAAAATGGAAACACAACAATCCAAAATCTATGGGATGCAGCAAAAGCAGTTCTAAGAAGGAAATTTATAGCAATATAAGCCTACCTCAGGAAACAAGAAAAATCTCAAACAATCTAACCTTACAACTAAAGAAACTAGAAGAAGAACAAACAAAATCCAAAGTTAGTAGAAGGAAAGAAATAATGAAGATCAGAGTGGAGATTAAAAAAATAGAGACTGGGCTTCCCTGGTGGCGCAGTGGTTGAGAGTCCTTCTGCTGATGCAGGGGACATGGGTTTGTGCCCCGGTCTGGGAGGATCCCACGTGCCGCGGAGCGGCTGGGCCCGTGAGCCGTGGCCGCTGAGCCTGCACGTCCAGAACCTGTGCTCTGCAATGGGAGAGGCCACAACAGTGAGAGACACGCATACCGCAAAAAAAAAAAAAAAAGAGAGAGACGAAGAAAGCAATAGAAAAGATCAATGAAACTACGAGCTGGTTCACTGAAAACACAAAACACCCCGAATAGCCAAAACAATCTTGAGAAAGAAGAACAAACTACAAAGCTACTGTCATCAAAAAAAAAAAAAAAAAAAAAAAAAGAGTATGGTACTGGTACAAAAACAGACACATAGGTAAATGGAACAGAATAGAAAGTCCACCAATGAACCCACCCTTACATGGGCAATTAATCTATGACAAAGGAGGCAAGAATATACAATGGGGAAAAGACAGCCTCTTCAATAAATGGTATTGGGGAAACTAGACAGCTACATGCAAAAGAATCAAACTGGACTACGTTCTCACACCATATTCAAAAATAAACTCAAAATGGATTAAAGTCTCAAACGTAAGACCTGAAACCATAAAACTCCTAGAAGAAAACATATTTTTTGGGTATGTCTCCTCAGGCAAGGGAAATAAAAGCAAAAATAAACAAATTGGACTACACCAAACTAAAAAGTTTTTGCACAGAGAAGGAAACTACCAACAAAACGAAAAGGCTGTCTACTGAATGGGAGAAGACATTTGTAAACAATAAATCCAATAAGGGGTTAATATCTAAAATATACAAATAAGTCATATAACTCAACATCAAAAAAACAAACATCCCCATTAAAAAATGGGCAGAGGACTTGATAGACATTTTTCCAAGGAAGACATACAGATGGCTAACAGCCACACAAAAAGTACTTCAGCATCACTAATTATTAAGGAAATGCAAATCAAAACCACAATGAGATATAACCTCACACCACTCAGAAAGGTTACTATCAAAAAGACAACAAATGTCAAGTGTTGGCGAGAACGTGGAGAAAAGGGAACCTTCTTGCACTGTTGGTGGGAATGTAAATTGGTGCAGCCACTATGGAAAACAGTATGGAGGTTCCTCAAAAAATTAAAATTAGAACTATCATACAATCCAGCAATTCCACTCCTGGGTATTTATCCAAGGAAAATAAAAACACTAATTTGAAAAGATATATGCACCCCTATGTTCACTGCATAGGAACAATATGCAATTGCATATTTACAGGAGCCAAGATAATGGAAGCAACCTAAGTGCCTATCAATAAATTAATGGATTAAAACGATGTGGGGTGTGTGTGTGTGTGTAATCATAAAAAAAAAGAAAGAAATCTTGCCATTTGCGACAACATGAATGGGCCTAGATGGTAATATGCTAAGTGAAATAAGTCAGGCAGAGAAAGACAAGTACCATATGATTTCACTTATATGTAGAATCTAAAAAAACAAAACAAATGAACTAACAAAACAGAACAGAGACAGACAACAGAGTCCTATATACAGAGAACAAACAGGTGGTTGCCAGAGGGGAGAAGGGTGAGGGGATGAGGAAATAGTTGAGGGAGATTAAGAAGTACACATTTCCAGTTAAAAAATAAACATGTCACAGGTAAGAAATGTTCAACATAGAGAATATAGTCAATAATAATATAATATCTTTGCATGGTCATAGATGGTAACAAGACTTATCGTGGTGATCATTTTGTAATGTATAGAAATATCAAATCACTATGTTGTACACCAGGAACTAACATAATGTTGTAGGTCAATTACACTTCAATTAAAAAAAAAGAATCACAGGGCTTCCCTGGTGGCGTAGTGGTTAAGAATCCATCTGCCAATTCAGGGGACACGGGTTCAAGCCCTGGTCCGGGAAGATCCCACATGCCACAGAGCAACTAAGCCCACGTGCCACAACTACTGAGCCTGCGCTCTAGAGCCCGCAAGCCACAACTACCGAGCCCATGCGCCTAGAGACCATGCTCCACAACAAAGAGAAGCCACTGCAATGAGAAGCACGTGCACCGCAACAAAGAGTAGCCCCTGCTCACCGCAACTAGAGAAAGCCCACGCACAGCAACAAAGACCCAATGCAGCCAAAAATAAATAAATAAAATAAATAAATTTATATTAAAAAACCCACAAAGTTAAGGTAAAAGAAATTAAAATGACAATGATGCTTTTTATATGCTTGTAGCATTTATTCTGCTAAACTTATTAAAGCTTAAAATTTTGGGATATCCTATATTTGATAACTGTATTAAGAAAATGGACTCCTTATAAAAAAAAAAAAAGATTGCTGGGTCCCACCCCACCTCCAAATTCCCAGATGATGCTAATCTGGGGAACACACTTAGGAACAACTGAACTAGGGTGGTACCCAGGTTTCTGGTTAGAAACCTAGGTGGACTTAACACTAATGACATTCTTGCTTATCTCTGTATCCTAGTGCCTAAAGCTTGGGTACATAATATCAATTCAATAAATACTTTGTGAACAGATGAATTGGCGGGGGGGAGGGGGACAGGGACAGATACAGCAGGGCACACCCAGATAGCTTAAGAACTTTTTATCTTCTTGGAAAGAATCTATTTATTCAATGAACATATCTTGAACACTTAACTATGTACCAGTATTGTGCTAGTTGATAGAAGACAGTCTCTGTTCCCAAGGAAATCAAAGTCTAGTGTAAAGAAAGATGATTTTTTTAAATATAAGAGAACTGGAAGCCTGGAGAAGTCAGGAGAGTGTTTGCAGAAAACATAATGCGTAACTTGATACATAAGGGACAACAATCACTTGCCAGGTAGACAGAGAGGCAGGGGGGATATAAAAGAAAAGAATATACAATGGCTAGATGCCTGAGAGAACATAGTGTATTCTAAGTGTCAAATTTGAAGGGCCTTGTATGCTTTGAACCTTTTTTAAATTAGATAATCAGCACACATAAAAAATGTTAGTAGGTGAGTAATGCATTCTGACCTGAATTTTAGAAATCTTTATATGAAAAAGATTGAAGAAAGAAAGAGTGAAAAAGGAAGCAAAGTAAATGATTATGAGCACCTCTAGGGGCTATGACCCCCAGGACCTTAACTGGCTTAATTATATGTGAGACAGAAGCAAGAAGAACTCTTTAACAACTCCCAAGTCTCTGGCACAGAAGATTGGCTGGGCTAAGTTTCACCACAACAGAATGCACAATAGTTAGAACAGGTTTCACGAAGAAGATAAGCTCCATTTTGGGACATAAGGAACTGAAGTACATGTCAGATATGCAGGTAGAAAGATAGAAATGTTCAGGATCCAGTTGGAAATCTAAGTTTAAAACAAAATAAATATGGGCTTAAGAATTAGTACCAATCACTGTAACTTTTTAACTGGTTTTCCCAAAGACCTTGGGATCTGAGTAAGTGCATTTAAGGGCACAGTGAGGGCAGAATGGGGAGGATGCCCACACTGGACCTGTCACCCCCAATCTAACAGAGCAGTTCTCTTCTCATCTGTTTTATATTTTGGGGTCCTAGTAAGAATTTTTTTAACTATTCAATTTCTTTTAAAGGTTTGAAAACTATTATCATATATAGCTTTAGAGTCAAACATTTGGTGTTATATCTTCTCTACCCACTTAGTAGTGGACTCAGGAAAGTTAATGTGGCTGTTCAGAGTTGTTATAAATTATCAGGAACAATACACAAAAACTGCCTAGGATAGAGTCTAGTACATAGTAGGTACTTAACAATGAATATGACTAAAGGTCAAGGAAAGACCTTATACAGCAACAACTTTAGCAGAGGAAGAAGAGATGGACAAAAAGGATTTAGAAGAAGTCAGAGAGAAAGAAAACTAAAAGGAAGTAGTGTGATAAAGCAAAGGAAAGACACAGTTTGAGGAATATGAGAGTAGTTTAGCAGAGAGGTAAAACAAGATAAGGACTACAAGATAACCCACCAAATTTTATAATTGGGAAGTCATGATGAATTACCAAAATCATATTCTCTTTGTATGTAAATGTCATATACTGAAACAATATAATTAAAACATTAAAAATACTTATGTGATCTTGATTCATAAAGAATAAAGTATGTGCTTATAGAGAAATTTTAGCACCCCAATGACCTCTGCCCTTCTTGTCCTGTGGTTATGACCAAAGATTTATTCAGGCCCATGTTGTAAAGTGTTTCTTATAAAAAATCCATTTTGTGCCCAAATTTATTCTAAACAAAAATGAGAAATATACATATTGTTAGAATTCTGAATAAAGATCCTCTAATTGGTACAGCCACTGTGTAAAACAGTATGGAGGTTCCTCAAAAAATTAAAAATAGAACCACCATATGATTCAGCAATTTTGATCCTGGGTATATATCTGAAGAAATGAAAACACTAATTTGAAAAGATATATGCAGCCTAATATTCATAGCAACATTATTTACAGTAACTAAGATACAGAAGCAACCTAATGTCCATCAACAGATGAATGGATAAAGAAAATGTGGTGTGTGTATATACAAACACACAATGGAATATTAGTCATAAAAAAGAATGAAATTTTGCCATTTACAACATGGATGGACCTGGAGGGTATTATGTTTAGTGAGATAAGTCAGAAAGAGAAAGACAAATACTATGTTTTCACCCATATGTGGAATCTAAAACATAAAACAAATGAATGAATATAACAAAACAGAAGCAGACTCACAGATACAGAGAACAAGTCAGTGGTTACCAAAGGGGAGATGGGGAGGGGGAGGGGCAAGATAGGTGAAGGAAATTAAGAGGTACAAAGTACTAGGTATAAAATAAATAAGTTACAAGGATGTAATGTACAGCACAGGGAATATAGCCAATATTTTATAATAACTTTATATGCAGTATAATCTATAAATATATCAAATCGCTATGTTGTACACCTGAAACAAATATAATATTACAAGTCAATTATATGTTAAGTAAAAAAAAAAAAGATCCTCTATCTTTTTCCTGGGAAACATCTCTAAACATTAAGTCAAAGTATCTGACTCTTCTCTTACATAATAATAAGTTTTTCAGGATACATTATAGACTCAGAAAATGGATTTTTTTTTAAATGGAAATGCTGCCTATATCTCAGAAAACACTTCTAAACATAGTAGGAGGCTATAGTTTAGGAAATATCCTTATTCCTAAAGAAGGTTACCTTGAAAAAGAAATTACACTGCTGAGACTTGATGAGTGAAAAGCACTTGAGCCTACAGGATGCTATTAAGTGGTACTTAGTAGCTTTGAAACTCTGATTCTTATCTTCACATTTAGCTGCTTAATTGCAATGACTGAATTTTCCATTAGGTGACCAAATATTTATTTTATTGGCTTTGGGAAACTGTTATAATCATATTTACAGTAAGAATTTTCTAAACATTTATTTCCTCACAGTGAACAAAGACTTAACACTCCTTAATAGCTATGTTTGCATGAAAACTCCTTGAGTTCTCATTACTTATTTTTCTATGAATAGTTAGGACAATAAAATGGTTCTCAGTACAAGCCAGAAAACCAGAGGTAATTTCTCATAGAAAATTATTAGTTCTAGAAACCAAAACTGAAGTTCCTGGCTTACCAGAATTTAGACAATTTGTAGTTTTGTAATTCTTAGGGGATTTTGCAATTCTTAAGAAATCAGGAGGAAATCAGCTTTTATGCTGGTATAAATTAATAATATATGCTGCAACCTTAAAAAAAATGGTCACATGTTGGCTAATTTGGGCAAACATTTTAGATATTACCTAAGCAGGAAACTAAAGCTCTCACATTTAATATTTTTAAAATAGCACAGCATGCTCAAATCAATGTTTCCCATGTAATGGAGTACACTGAAATGTCTGTCAATGTGTTACAAGTGAATATATATGAAACTCAACTATTTAATTAACTATATAGGGAAGTCCTTCCCTCCTTGCTGAGGGAAGTCCTGCAAAAGGATGGCAAATCACCTAACATACATTATAAATATTCAGAGGCTGACTATGGTAAAGAATATCTATGAAATAATTCTATATTTCTACATAAAATAACATTTTATAAAACAATCAAGACCATAAAGTATCGATCATTAAAGTACTGCAGTAATTATATGATAAGGATGTTTTAACATTGCCTAATGATAACAGACAGTACATTAAGTAGAACTTAAAAGAAATGTAAGGGTATATTTTTTCCATAAAGTACCTCATACCTTTCATCTGTATACAAGGAATCTTTTAAATAACAAAAAGAAGTAATATACTATAATCAGAGAGCAAAGTTGATTTTATACAAATATGTCTATAGCCCATCTCCTCATTCCTACTGTGCTTTCCTTTAAGAAGATAATACTTTCAAATGGCTGACAGAGTGTCTTTGAGTCTTGTCAGAAAAATGGAAATTTATATAAATATAAAGAAAACAGAAGATTAAGAATGATCTCTAAGATACAGAGTACAGATTTTTAATCAGTCTATGCTTTAATATTCTAGGTAACTGGCAATGTTCATTAAACTAAAATTTGATTACAAGAGACTGAAAAAAGTTTAATAATGTAAGTTTTTCCCTAGTTTGCTTCCTTTTCTTTCTTTGCTCAAGGGCATTTTAGCCTGCAGTGATCCAAAAAATAAGCATGTTCTGCTGTAACTATAATCTGCTGACAAAATATGTGGAACAGAGAACAGATTCACAGAACTCCCAGTTTAACTTACTTCTACTTAATGGTTCTTGATGACTCATATTTCAATTACAAAAAGAAAATAAGCATTGATAAGGTTCCACATCAACAGATTATATAATTAGATTAATTTTACAAAAATACTTTCATGTTCATTTTCTTCTTTGCTCTTCATAATAACCTAGGGAGGGAGAAAAGAGGGGAGGAAAGCAGGGTATCTTCAGTTTATAAAGAGCAACTCAAGAATCAGGGAAGTCAAATTTGCCTCAGGTAACAGATACTGTCACCTCTGTCTACCAGGTGAAGATAAGAGAAACATGAACAAAACTATTATTACATAATGGTGGTCAAGGAGACATAAACAAATTATAAAAGTAAATGAGGGGCCAGGATACTAGAAAATGATGGAGGCAGCTCCGAGCTCCCATCCCTCCACAGAAACACTGAAAACAAGTAAAACTGTCAGAACCAACTTTGTCAGAACTCTGGAAAATAGCTAAAGGTTTACAGCAACCAAGAGATGGCTGAATCAGGAAAACGGCAAGTTTAAAATGATAGGAAAGCTTTGCGGAATTTTTACTTGCCCTTGCCCCACACTTTCCCCAGCTCAGCAGCCTACCTTCCCTGTGTGCGGCCGTGGTCCCGGTTTTCAGAGGAAGAAGGGTAGATATTATAAACAAATTATTGTGTTTGTCTATTCTATTCTGTCTAGGGGCCTGACTGGACTGACTGAAGGATGGACACAGGGCACTCATCTTTATCTGGGGGAAAAGATTACAGTTGAGAAATACAATAGACCAACTAAAACCTGGAAGGAAAAGCTAGGGAAAGAAAATACATTTTTTAAAATGATAGGATAGAGCATATGTTAGGTCACGAAACAAGTCTCCATAAATCTTAAAAGACTGAAATCATGCAAAGAAACCTCTCTAACCACAATGGAATGAAGCTAGAAATCAACTGAAGAAGGAAACCGGAAAGTTCATGAATATGTGGAAATTAAACAACATACACTTAAAGAAGCAATGGGTCAAAGAAGATATGAAAAGGGAAATTAGAAAACACTTAGTGATGAGTGAAATAGAACACACAAAATTCATGAGATACAAAGAAGGCAGTGCTTAGAGGGAGATTTATAGCAGTTAATGCTTATATTAAAAAAAATCTCAAATCAGTAACCTAATGTTACATCTTAAGAAATTAGAAAAAGAAGAATAAACTAAATCCAAAGCTAGTAAAAGGAAGGAAATAATAATGATTAGCATGAACATAAATGAACCAAAGAACAAAAAAACAACAGTCAGTGAAAGCCAAAGTTAGTACTTTGAAAAGATTAGGAAAATTGACAAACCTTTAGCTAGACTGACCAAGAAAAAAGACAAAAGATGCAAATCACTAAAAAATAACTATGAACAACTGTATGCCAACAAATTAGATAACCTAGATATACGCACAATTCCTGGAAACACAAATTATCTAAACTGATTCTAAACTATAAAAAATAGAAAATCTCAACAGACCTATAACAAGTAAGAATTGTACCAGTAATCAAAAACTCCCAACAAATAAAAGTCCAGAACAAGATAGCATCATTGGTGAATTCCACCAAATATTTAAAGAAGAATTAAAACCAATCCTTTCCAAAATCTTCCAAAAATAGAAGAGGGAGAAACACTTTCTAACTCATTCTATAAGGCCAATATTACCAATATCAAAGCCAAACAATGATATCACAAGGAAATTACTGAGCAATATCTCTTATCAATATAGATATAAAAACCTCCAAAAAATATTAGCAAAACAAGTTCAACAGCATATTAAAAGAATTATATACCATGACCAAGTGGGAATTATCCCAGGAATACAAGGGTGGCTCATCATAGGAAAATCAATATGATGTAATACAAAGGAAAAAAAAAAAACGTGACTGTCTCAATTGACACAGAAAAAGCATTTGAGAAACTCCAACACCTTTTCATAATAAAAACACTCAGAGATGGGACTTCCTCGTGGTCCAGTGGGTAAGACTCTGCACTCCCAATGCAGGGGACCCAGGTTCGATACCTGGTCAGGTAACTAGATCCCACATGCATGCCACAACTAAGAGTTCGCATGCCGCAACTAAGAAGTCTGCGTGCCACAACTAAAAAAAAAAAGATACTGCGTGCTGCAAATAAGACCCAGTGCAGCCTAAATAAATAAATAAATATTAAAACTGTTAAAAAAAAAACACTCAGAGAACTAGAAATAGAAGGGAATCTTCCTTAACATGATTAAGGGCATTTATGAAAAACAACAGCTGACATCATACTCAATGGTGAAAGACTGAAAGCTTTTCTGCTAATATCCAGAACAAAGACAAGGATGTCTGTCTTTGCCATTCTTGTTGAACACTGTACTGGAAGTTCTAACAAAAGCAATTGGGCAAGGAAACAAAATAAAAGGCATCAAAATTGGAAAAGAGGTAAAACTAACTCTCTTCACAGAATACATGATCTTATATTTAGAAAATTTCAAAGAAGTCACAAAAAGGTCAGTGGAGGAAACAAATAAATTCAGCAAAGCTGCAGGATACAAGATCAACACACAAAAATCAACTGTATTTCTATACACTAGCAAAAAATGTTCCAAGAAAGAAATTAAGAAAATAATTTTATTTACAATAGCATCAAAAGCATAAAATACCTGAAGATAAATTTGACCAAGGAGGTGAAAGACTTGTACTTTGAAAACTACAAACACTGCTGAGAGAAATTAAAGACCTAAATACTGTAAATAGAAAAATATTCCATGTTAATGGATTAAAAGATTTACTATTGTTAAGACAACAATACTACCCAAAGCAATCTACAGATTCAAATCATTTTTAAAATTACAACAGCATTTTTTGTAGAAATGGAAAAAGTGATCCTCAAATTCATATGGAATTGCAAAGAGGCCTCAATCAGCCAAGACAACCTTGAAAAAGAAGAGGAAAGTTAGAAGACTGACAGTTCCCAATTTGAAAGCTTACTATAAAAGCCACAGTAATCAAAATAGTGTGGTACTAGCATAAGGATGGAGATATAACTCAATGCAACAGAATTAAGAGTTCAGAAATAAAGCCATACATCTATGACTGACTAATTCACAACAACAGTGACACCATCATTCAACAGGGAAAGAATACTCTCTTCAACAAATGCTGCTGAGACAACTGGATATCCACATGGAAAAGAATGAAGTTTGACTCACACCATATATAAAAACTAACTCAAAATGGATCAATAAACTAAAAAATATGTGCCAAATACATGCACTAAAACCATAAAACTTTTAGAAGAAAAGATAAGGGTAAATCTTCACCATCTTGGACTTGGCAATGGATTCTTATATCAATACATGACACCAAAAGCATGAGCAACAAAAGAAAAAATAGTAGATAAATTGGATTTCATCAAAATTTTAAAACTTTGTGCATCAAAGGACATTATCAAAAAAGTGGAAAGATAACATAGAGAATGGGAGAAATACCTGCAAATCATCTATCTGATAAAAGCCTAGTATCCAGAATATAAAGAACCCTTACAACTCAATAACAAAAAGGCAAAAAACCCAATTAAAAAATGGGCCAAGGATTTGAATAGACATTTTTCCAAAAAAAATATACAAATGGCTGCCAACACAAAAGATGTTCAGATAATTAGTGATTAGAACCCTTGTACACCGCTGGTGAGAATGAAAAATGGTTCAGCTGCTGTGGAAAACAGTTTGGTAGTTCCTCAAAAAGTTAAATACAGAATTATAAGACCCCACAATTCCAATTCTCAGTATGTACCCAAAAGAACTGAAAAGTACCAAAATAAGTACATGTACAGGAATGCTTAACACAATTCACAATATCCAAAAGGCAGGAACAGCCCAATGTACATCAATAAATGAATATATATACAAATTGTGGAATATCCATACAATGGAATATTATTGGCCATAAAAAGAAACGATATATACTACAATGTGATGAACCTTGAAAATATTATGCTAAGTGAAAGAAACCAAACACAAAAGGCCACATGCCACATATTGTTTGATTTTATTTATATGAAATAGACTGGAAATTACACATTTTAAAAAAAGTATCACTTCCACTGACATGAAATAAAACCTTTAGGTAAAGCTTAAGAGATTCATCATCTCAGAGAAAGACAATGAATGGCAGGACCAAGAAGAGGGGGATGTTACAGTTAGTTCAGTCCCATGTGAAAAGCATGAGTTCAGAAAGCCCTACTAATGTAGCAAGAAAGATACGACTACACTGGCTTAGGTTTTGGATCATATAACAGGATTCCAACTAAAAACAGATGCCATACTCTTCTTAGGATAACCTAAGGAAGGTTTATTCACAAAAGGACTATTTCCAGAAGTGAAGAAGTAGAGAGATATAGGGGATAGCTCAATAACCCAGAGTACCAGCAGAGGCATTGCCACTCTAGGCAAGAGACACAAGTGTAGCTCTGATAACCCAAAAAAGAGAGAATGGTTTAAGAAAGGACTGTCTTGAAGAGCGGTGGCTTTTTGTTGAAGGACAGAGCCAGCATATGGCAACCCAGTATGGAAATAAATACCTTTGTCTCATTCCCCTCCCACTCTCTAATTTCCTGCTGAGGCTGGCCACTGCCCACCCCCACTACAACCCAGAAACCAAAAGGTGCAGGAGCCACTGATATAGTCTGTACAAGCCAGTTTCCCAGGGTATAGAGCAGAGTAGAGAAGGGAAAAGAATGGAATTGGAAGAGCTAACAAACATATCTAACAGGAAAAGTATTCCCAAGTCTCATGTCCCCTTCCCAGATATCCAGTCAAGAACCCCAAGCTATTAACTCAGTTCCAGATAGACTAAGATTCTAATTGTTTACCTTGGAAAGCGAGTGAGTTTAACCCTACAAGAAGTACACCTGACCTTTCAACAATATGGGTTTGAATGCACAGGTCCGTTTATACATGGATTTTTTTTCTATAAGTGTATGTTACAGTACTACACCATCTGCAGTTTCTTGAATCCACAGATTAGAAAACTTTGATACAGAGGGTTGACTGTAAAGTTACACAAGGATTTTCGACTCCTGGAGGGTCGGCACCCCTAACCCTTGCGTTCTTCAAGAGTCAACTGTAAACTGAAACTACAGTAGTGATACTTTTGTATAAACTGTGATTATATGGATATATACATAGGTTCTGTAACTAATGAGCTGTGTTGTATATAATAATTTTCTTTTTTAAATGTTCGAACCACTTAAGAACACTTGATTTACTTAATTTTTGTCAGATTTATTCCATTTACACTTGTTGGACTTCTAGGAAGATTTTGTTAGACGTGTAAATCAGCATTCTAGGAGTCATGTGTTTTAAGGAATCAGAGTTTTAAATCTGTAGTTAGAATTTTAATTAAACTTCTGAGTTAACTGAACATTAAGAGAAAATGATTCTTATTTTACATAAAGATTACTGTATTCATAAGTAAAATAAAATCTGTAAGTAAAGAGTAAAAGCTTAAGAATAGTTAGATTTACATATATAGTAATATATTGTATAGTAATTTACACATAAGTAATTGTGTAAATTTCTTCCAAACCTCAACAAAGGTAATAAATATTCTATTTACAAGTGATAAAAATTAAAATCACACAGGAAACATGAAAATAAAGGAACTTTTAAAAATCTCACATAAAATGCAACTACTGACAAGAAAGAAAGCTGGTTTAATGCACTGTTAATAATGTATTTATAAATTTAAAACACACCCATTGGGGCTTCCCTGGTGATGCAGTGGTTAAGAATCTGCCTGCCAACGCAGGGGACATGGGTTCAAGCCCTGGACCAGGAAGATCCCACATGCCGCGGAGCGACTAAACCCGTGCATCACAACTGCTGAGTCCGCGTGCCACAACTACTGAGCCTGCGCTCTAGAGCCCGCGACCCACAACTACTAAAGCCCATGTGCCACGACTACTGAAGTCCGCATGCCTAGAGCCCGTGCTCCACAACAAGAGAAGCCACTGCAATGAGAATCCTGCACACCACAACAAAGAGTAGCCCCTGCTTGCCGCAACTAGAGAAAGCCCACACGCACCAACAGAGACCCAGCCCAGCCAAAAACAAATAAATGTATTAAAAATAATAAATTAGGGGCTTCCCTGGTGGCGCAGTGGTTGAGAGTCCGCCTGCCGATGCAGGGGACACGGGTTCATGCCTCGGTCTGGGAAGATCCCACATGCCGCGCGGAGCAGCTGGGCCCGTGAGCCATGGCCGCTGAGCCTGCACATCCAAAGCCTGTGCTCCGCAACGGGAGAGGCCACAACAGTGAGAGGCCCGCGTACCAAAAAAAATAAAATAAAATAAAATAAAAAATAAATAAATAAATAAATAAAACACACCCATTATTTATAGACTTCCCCGGTTGTCCAGCGGTTAAGACTCCGCGCTCCTAACACAGGGGGCCTGGGTTCAATCCCTGGTCGGGGAACTAGATCCCATGTGCCGCAAGTAAAACCCAGCACAGCCAAATAAATAAATAAATAAACAAACAAGCCATTATGAATAGGAATAGAGAGGGTATCTACACACTAATAAGAGGTGCAATCCTCTAAGAAGATTTAATAAACTTGCATACACCTGAAAAGTAGCCCCAAAGTATATAAAAAATACCTGTAATATATAAAAAATACCTGTAATATCTATTTATACAAATTCTCTTACAGTAAGTTAGACTACTTGTAGATAACCAGTCAACTTATAAATTGTGGCTTTTTATGAAAACTCTAAAATAGTGAGGTTTAAAATTTTTAAATTTACTTTGAAAGTAGAAAGATAGACAACCTCATTTTCTTATACCTCATGATATTACCTAAATATGTTTGAAGTTAAACTTCCCATAAATATTCATGATCAATAAACTACTCCCTTGCCTTCAGCTGCACTACCTACACCACCCAGATCCCTGACATCTACACAGTACTGTAACATTAATCTTTCTGTAAGAGTATTTCATCATGTCACTTCTCTGCTTAACATCCTTTAATTAGTTTCCCACCAGCTGTATAATAAAATTCCAACTCTTCAGCAGTATGCAGAAGACCCTTAATCTGGCTTGATTATTTCTCCAATCTTATTTCCTAATGTCTCTCCTCCCTGCCCTACCCCACCCCCAATATTTTCTATTATAACAATAACTAAGAACTTGTAATTCCTGAAACACAATCTTCTGGGTCAGGCTTCTGAGCCTTCATGTATGCTTTTCTTTCTACTAGAATGTCTTTCTCCTCATAACAGTTTGGCAAATATCTAGTCATTCTTTACACCCTACTTAGGTATCAGTTCTTGCAAAAGTTTTCCCAGATCTACTTTCATTCTCCTTCCAAAACAAACATAATGACTACCTCTTACATGCTGTTTCTGAATTTTATTCCACTTTAACATAATTCTATTTCTGCATTTGTCATATCTTAAAGAGGTTGTAAAATAAGTTTCTGATCTGAAAATCCTTGTATCAGCTCATATTTTCCATTTCTACTCTAATATAAAATAGTTAAGACTTGCTTTAGCTATGAAACAAATGGACAAGAAAAAAGGAAAAAAATAAAGGACTCACCAAAACAAATAGTTTTAAGATGAACACACAATGAAAACAATCCCAACATGGCATACTTATTAAATAATGTCATAAATAAGAAATATAAAGAAAAGCTTTATATACTAAGTGACAAAAAAAGTGAAGCTGAATACTTCTTACATGAACGATTTATGACACCTTAATGACTAAACATGTTTTCTAATACATTCTACTTTTTATATTTCTATCCATTTTACAAATAAACATTTTAAAACATACCCTTTCTGATAAACAGGAACCCTTTTACTAATTAATTTCAAGTGGAATTAAGCATGATTAGAAGATAACTTCATTAAATTCGTTATCTTTTTCTAAGCAACTTATTTTTTTATTGAAGTATAGTTGATTTCAATATTCTATTAATTTCAGGTGTTCACTAAAGTGAGTCAGTTATATATTTTTTTCAGATTATTTTCCATTATAGGTTATTATAAGATATTGAATACTGTTTCCTGTGTTATACAGTAAATCCTTGTTGCTTATCTATTTTATGTAGTTTGTATCTGTTAATCCCATACTACTAATTTATCCCTTCCCCCCTCCCTTTCCCCTTTGGTAACCATAAATATGGTATTCTATGTCTGTGACTCTGTTTCCATTTTGTCTATAGATTCGTTTGTATTTTTTTAATTCCACATATAAGTGATATCATATAATATCTGCCTTTCCCTGTCTGGCTTACTTCACTTAGTATGACATTCTCTAGGTCCATCCATGTTGCTGAAAATGGCATTTTCGTTCTTTTTTTATGGCTGAGTAATATTCTTGTGTGTGTGTGTGTGTGTGTGTGTGTGTGTGTGTGTACACATCTTCTTAAACCAATTGTCTGTTGATGGGCATCTGGCTTGTTTCCATGTCTTGGCTAATGAAAATAATGCTGCCATGAACACTGAGGTATATGTATCTTTTTCAAATTAGTGTTTTCATGTTTTCTGGATATATGCCTAGGAGTGGGATTGCTGGATCGTATGGTAGCTCTATTTTTAGTTTTTTAAGGAACCCCCATACTATGTTCCACAGTGGCTGCACCAACTTACATTCCCAACAGTACAAGAGGGTTCCCTTTTCTCCTCAACCTCTCCAGCATTTACTGTTTGTAGACTTTTTGATGATAGCCATTCTGACCTGTGTGAGATGATACCTCATTGTATTTTTGACTTGCTCTGCTCTAATGATTAGCCACATTGAGCATCTTTTCATGTGCTTATTGGCCATCTGTATGTCTTCTTTGGAGAAATGTCTATTTAGGTCTTCTGCCCATTTTTTGATTGTGTTGTTTTTTTTTTTCTGATATTGAGTTATATGAGCTGTTTGTATATTTTGGAAATCAACCCCCTGTCGGTTACACCATTTGCAAATTTTTTCTACCATTCCACAAGTTGTCTTTTCGTTTTGTTGACAGTTTCCTTTGCTGTGCAAAATCTTTTAAGTTTGATTAGGTCCCATTTGTTTATTTTTGGTTGCATTGTGTCTGTTGCTGCACGCGGGCTTTCTCTAGTTGCAGCGAGCAGGGGCTACTCTTCATTGCAATGAGCAGGCTTCTCATTGCAGTGGCTCCCCTTGTTGCAGAGCACGGGCTCTAGGCACGTGGGCTTCAGTAGTTTTGGCACGCTGGCTCAGTAGCTGTGGCTCGCGGTCTCTGGAGTGCAGGCTCCGTAGTTGTGACATGTGGACTCAGCAGCTGTGGTGCACGGGTTTAGTTGCTCCGCGGCATGTGGGATCTTCCCAGACCAGGGCTCAAACCTGTGTCCCCTGCATTGGCAGGCAGATTCTTAAACACTGCACCACCAGGGAAGTCCCTGTTTATTTTTGTTTTTATTTCTTTGCTTTGGGAGACTGATCTAAGAAAATATTGCTACAATTTATGTCCAAAAATGTTTCGCCTATGTTCTCTTCTAGGAGTTTTATGGTGTCAAGTCTTTTTTTTTTTTTTTTTTCTTTTTGCGGTATGTGGGCCTCTCACTGTTGTGGCCTCTCCCGTTGCGGAGCACAGGCTCCGGATGCGCAGGCTCCGGATGCGCAGGCCCAGCGGCCATGGCTCACGGGCCCAGCCGCTCCGCGGCATATGGGATCCTCCCAGACCGGGGCACGAACCCGCATCCCCTGCATCGGCAGGCGGACTCCCAACCACTTGCGCCACCAGGGAGGCCCTGGTGTCAAGTCTTATATTCAGGTCTCTAAACCATTTTAAGCAACTTATTTTTAAAGTATGTCAAAGCTTAAACGTAAAAATAAAATCTTTTTGTAATATGCTCTAAGAAAATAGTCTTCAATGTTACTTTTATACATCAGAAGCATAAGGAGTTTTTCATAATCTATATGGCAATAAGATTTTTCATACAGTATAATTAGTAACATAAAATGAATTCTTAAAAGTTTCTAAAATTCTTATTTCTGAGAAATCTTTGTTACAGTAAATCCTTCTTTTACATACAAATCACTTCTACACTATAGGACTATATAAACTAAAAGTCTTTGATGAGCAAGGACACCCACCTGGCTGACCATTTGTCATTTTCTTCAGGATAAGACGCAGCTAACTATCTACCTTCTCAGTACTACAATACAGAAAATATTCTGCCTCCTTCCATAATAAATTTTGCTTCACTCAAATTTCTAGGTCCAAACCACCAGATGTACTGAATCATGAGCTAATCACAGAAATGCCAGGAACAACCTAAGTAAGCATTTTAACACCTTTGCAGGACACTGCAGTCCTAGCTAGAGATCAGCAAGAGCTTATTCTATGTGCATAACCTGTATGGATAACACTTTTCAATTCTATGATACTGCAGCTGCAGTAGTACATGATTAAATCATGCTTAGTTTATAACTAACCCTGGAAAATTCAATTTTAAAAGACACAGCTCCACTTGGATTTACCTTTGTTCTACAAGATGTAACAGTTAGGGACTTCCCTGGTGGTCCAGTGGTTAAGACTCTGCGCTTCCAATGCAGGGGGCGCAGGTTCGATCCTTGGCTGAGGAACTAAGATCTCATGTGCTGCATGAGGCCACAAAAAAAAAAAATAAATAAAGGATGTAACAGTCTTTCTTCCCTTTCCCACCCAGCATATATTTGGAAATTTTAAGCTACTAAATTAGGCATAGGTGTCCTAGCAACCAGCAACTTGGAAGGTAGAATGTAACACATTTATCTGCTTTGGATAATTTTTTACCTTGGTAGAAATGCTTAAGAATAAAAAGATAAAGTAAATGAAAAACAACTCCTTCCTCCCATCCCAACCCCCCACTGCCCAATGGCTGGACATATAATTGATCCTAAAGAGAACATAGGAAAAACAAACAGTTGAGAGATCAGCCAGAAGGTGACATCTGAATTCTGCTGCCTATGAGACATATAGCCTGAAGCAAGTGACTTTGCTGCAGTTTCCCCACCTGTAAAATGGATGTGATGATAACATAAAACAAAATAATAGAGTAAACAATAAAACTTGCCCTGCTTATCTCCCAGGACTCTGGTCAAGAATCAAATGAGATGATGTGCTTTGAAATTGCAAAGCACTCTGAAAATATATGATGGTATTAGTGAAGGCATATTTACTCAGTTAATTCACAGTTATTTTTTCCAGTAGCAATTTATACAGTGGCTCACAGATCTATAGGAGCTAAACTTCAAAGATGAATAACATATTCAACATGCATTAGAAGAATCACATGTGATGATTTACATGCTTCTAATTTAATTAACATAAATTCATGGAAAGTCAAATGACAAAATAAGAATCAGAAGTCAAATGAGAAAATATTTGAAAAGATTATACTTGAAAACTTCACTAACATGGGAAAGGAAATAGCCACGCAAGCCCAGGAAACACAGAGAGTCCCATACAAGATAAACCCTAGGAGAAGCACACCAAGACACATATTAATCAAACTAACGACCATTAAATTCAAAGAAAAAATATTAAAAGCAGCAACAGGAAAGCAAAAAATAACATACATGGGAATTCTCATAAGGTTATCAACTGACTTCTCAGCAGAAACTCTACATGCCAGAAGGGAGTGGCAGGACATATTTAAAGTGATGAAAGGGAAACACCTACAACCAAGATTACTCTACCCTGCAGCGATCTCATTCAGATTCCGCAGAGAAATCAAAAGCTTTACAGACAAGCAAAAGCTAAGAAAATTCAGCACCACCAAACCAGCTCTACAACAAATGCTAAAGGAACTTCTCTAAGTGGGAAACACAACAGAAGAAAAAGACCCACAAAACCAAACTCAAATCAATTAAGAAAATGGTCATAGGAACATACATATTGATAATCACCTTGAATGTAAATGGATTAAATGCTCCAACCAAAAGACACAGACTGGCTGAATGGATACTGAAACAAGACCCTTATATACATTGTATACAAGAAACCCACTTCAGACCTAGGGACACATACAGACTGAAAGTGGGGGGATGGAAAAAGATATTCCATGCAAATGGAAATCACAAGAAAGCTGGAGTAGCAATACTCACACCAGATAAAATGGACTATAAAGACTGTTACAAGAGATAAGAAAGGACACTACATAATGATCAATGATCAATCCAAGAAAAAAACGTAACAATTATAAATATTTCTGCACACAACATAGGAGCACCTCAACACATAAGGCAAATGCTAACAGCCATAAAAGGAGAAATCGACAGTAACACGAAAATAGTGGGGACTTTAACACCCCACTTACACCAATAGACAGATCATCCAGACAGAAGATAGATAAAGAAACGCAAACTTTAAATGACACAATAGACCAGACAGACTTAATTGACATTTTTAGGACATTCCACCCGAAAGCAGAAGAATACCCCTTCTTCTCAAGTGCACATGGAACGTTCTCCAGAGGAGATCACATCTTGGGTCACAAATGAAGCCTTGGAAAATTTCAGAAAATTGAAATCATATCAAGCATCTTTTCCAGCCACAACGCTATGAGATTAGAAATCAATTACAGGAAAAAAACTGTAAAAAACACAAATACAGGGAGGATAAAAGTGCACTGCTAAGTAACCAAGAGATCACTGAAGAAATCATAGTAGAAATTAACAAATACCTAGAAACAAATGACAATGAAAACACGAAGATACAAAACCTGTAGGACACAGGAAAAGCAGTTCTAAGAGCGAAGTTTATAACAATTCAAGCTCACCTCAAGAAATAAGAAAAATCTCATATAAACAAACTAACCTTACGACTAATGCAACTAGAAAAAGAAGAACAAAGAAAGCCCAAAGGAAAAAAATCATAAAGATCAAGGCAGAAATAAATAAAATAGAAACAAAGAAAACAATTGCAAAGATCAATAAAACTAAACTGGTTCTTTGAGAAGATAAACAAAACTGATAAACCTTTAGCCAGACTTATCAAGAAAAAAAGGGAGAGGATTCAAATCAATAAAATTAGAAATAAAAATGGAGATTACAACTGAAACCACAGAAACACAAAGCATCATAAGAGACTACTACAAGCAACTATCACCAATAAAATGCACAACCTGGAAGAAATGGACAAATTCTTGGAAAGGTACAACTTTCCAAGATTGAACCAGGAAGACTTAGAAAATATAAACAGACCAATCACAGGAAACAAAATTGAAACTGTAATTAAAAATCTTCCAACAAACAAAAGTCCAGGACCAGATGGCTTCACAGGTGAACTCTATCAAACATTTAGAGAAGAGTTAACACCTGTTCTTCTTAAACACTTCCAAAAAACTGCAGAGGGAGGAACACTCCCAAACTCGTTCTACAAGGCCATGATCACCCTGATAACAAAACCAAACAAACATATCGCAAAAAAAGAAAATTACATACCAATGTCACTGATGAACATAGATGCAAAAATCCTCAACAAAATATGAGCAAACAGAATCCAACATGTTAAAAAGATCATACACCAGGATCAAGTGGGATTTATCCCAGGGATGCAAGGATTCTTCAATATATGTGAAACAATCAATGTGATACACTGTATTAACAAATTAAAGAATAAAAACCATATGATCATCTCAACAGATGCAGAAAAAGCTTTTGACAAAATTCAACACCCATTTATGAAAAAAACTCTCCAGAAAGTGTGCACAGAGGGAACATACCTCAACATAAAAAAAAGCCATCTACAACAAACCCACAGCAAACATCATTCTCAATGATGAAACACTGAAAGCATTTCCTCTAAGATCAGGAACAAGACAAGGATGTCCACTCTCGCCACTATTATTCAACATAGTATTGGAAGTCCTAACTATGGCAATCAGAGAAGAAAAAGAAAAAAAAGGAATACAAATTGGAAAAGAAGAAGTAAAACTGTCACTGTTTGCTGATGATATGCCACTATACATAGAAAATCCTAAAGATGCCACCAGAACACTACTAGAACTAATCAATTAATTTGGTAAGGTTGCAGGATATAAAATTAATGTACAGAAATCTGTTGCATTCCTATACACTAACAACAGAAGTTCAGAAAGAGAAATTAAGGAAACACTCTCATTTACCATAGCAACAAAAAGAATAAAATACCAAGGAATAAACCAACCTAAGGAGGCAAAAGACCTGTACTCAGAAAATTAGGAAACACTGATGAAAGAAATCAAAGATGACATAAACAGATGGAGACCTATACCATGCTCCTGGATTAGAAGAATCAATATTGTGAAAATGACTATACTACCCAAAGCAATATACAGGTTCAATGCAATCCCTATCAAATTACCAATGGAATTTTTCACAGAACTAGAACAAGAAATTTTACAATTTGTATGTAAACACAAAAGACCCCAAATAGCCAAAGCAATCTTGAGAAAGAAAAACGGGGATGGAGGAGTCAAGCTCCCTTGATTAAGACTATACTACAAAGCTACAGTAATCAAGACAATATGGTACTGTCACAAAAACAGAAATAGAGATCAATGGAACAAGTTAGAAAGCCCAGAGGTAAACCCATGCACCTATGGTCAACTAATCTACGACAAAGGAGGTAAGAATATACAATGGAGAAAAGAAAATCTCTTCAATAAGTGGTGCTGGGAAAACTGGACAGCTACATGTAAAAGAATGAAATTAGAACACTCCCTAAAACCATACACAAAAATAAACTCAAAATGGATTAAAGATCTAAATGTAAGACCGGACACTATAAAACTCTCAGAGGAAAACATAGGAAGAACACTCTTCGACATAAATCACAGCAAGATCTTTTTTGTCCACCTCCTAGAGTAATGGAAATAAAAACAAAAATAAACAAATGGTACCTAATGAAACTTAAAAGCTTTTGCACAGCAAAGGAAACCATAAACAAGACAAAAAGACAACCCTCAGAATAGGAGAAAATAATTGCAAATGAATCAACGGACAAAGGATTAATCTCCAAAATATACAAGCAGCTCATGCAGCTCAATATTAAAAAAACAAACAACCCAATCAAAAAATGGGTGGAAAACCTAAATAGACATTTCTCCAAAGAAGACAAACAGATGGCCAAGAGCACATGAAAAGCTGCTCAACATCACTAATCATTAGAGAAATGCAAATCAGAACTACAATGAGGTATCACCTCACACCAGTTAGAATGGGCATCATCAGAAAATCTACAAACAACAAATGCTGGAGAGGGAGTGGAGAAAGGGAACCCTCTTGCACTGTTGGTGGGAATGTAAACTGATACAGCACTATGGAGAACAGTACGGAGGATCCTTAAAATACGAAAACTAGAATTACCATATGACTCAGCAATCCCACTACTGGGCATATACCCAGAGAAAACCATAATTCAAAAAGACACATGCAATCCCAATGTTCACTGCAGCACTATTTACAACAGCCAGATCATGGAAGCAACCTAAATGTCCATCGACAGATGAATGGATAAAGAAGATGTGGTACATATATACAGTGGAATACTACTCAGCCATTAAAAGGAACAAAACTGGGTCATTTGTAGAGACGTGGATGGACCTAGAGACTGTCACACAGAATGAAGTAAGTCAGAAAGAGAAAAACAAATCTATTAACAAATGTATCTGGAATCTAGAAAAATGGTACAGATGAACCGATTTGCAAGGCAGAAAGAGAGACATAGATGTAGAGAACAATGTATGGACACCAACGGGGGAAAGCAGGGGGTGGGGGGTGGGATGAACTGGGAGATTGTGATTGACATATATACACTAATATGTATAAAATAGGTAACTAATACGAACCTGCTGTATAGCACAGGGAACTCTACTTTACTTTGCTGTACAGGAGAAACTAACACAACATTGTAAAACTATACCCCAATTAAAAAACAAAAACAAAAACTGGAAAACAAAGATTAAAAGCCAAAAAAAAGCACTCCCTAACACCATACACAAAAATAAACTCAAAATGGATTAAAGACCTAAAGGGAAGGCCAGACACTGTAAAACTCTTAGAGGAAAACTTAGGCAGAACACTCTATGACATAAATCACAGCAAGATCCTTTTTGACCCACCCCTTAGAGTAATGGAAATAGAAACAATAATAAACAAATGAGACCTAATGAAACTTAAAAGCTTTTGCACAGCAAAGGAAACCATAAACAAGACAGAAAGACAACCCTCAGAATGGGAGAAAATATTTGCAAATTAAGCAACTGACAAAGATTAATCTCCAAAATATACAAGCAGCTCATTCAGCTCAATATCAAAAAACCAAACAACCCAGTCCAAAAATGGGCAGAAGGGACTTCCCTGGTGGTGCAGTGGTTAAGAAGCTGCCTGCCAATGCAGGGGACATGGTTTTGAGCCCTGGTCCAGGAGGATCCCACATGACTCAGAGCAACTAAGCCCATGTACCACAACTACTGAGCCTGTGTTCTAGAGCCCGTAAGCCACAGCTACGGAGCCCGAGTGCCACAACTACTGAAGCCTGCGTGTCTAGAGCCCATGCTCCAAAACAAAGAGAAGCCACCGCAATGAGAAGCTGCACACCGCAACGAAGAGTAGTCCCCGCTTGCCACAACTAGAGAAAACCCGCACACAGCAACGAAGACCCAATGCAGCCAAAAATATAAAGAAGGAAAGAAAGAAAGAAAGAAAGAAAGTTTATTTTTAAAAAATGGGCAGAAGACCTAGATAGACATTTCTCCAAAGAAGACATACAGATAGCCAACAAATACATGAAAAGATGCTCAACATCACTAATCATTAGAGAAATACAAATCAAAACCACAATGAGGTATCACCTCACATTGGTCAGAATGGCCATCAGCAAAAAATGTACAAACAACAAGTTCTGGAGAGGGTGTGGAGAAAAGGAACCCTCTTGAACTGTTGGTGGGAATGTAAATTGATACAGCCACTACGGAGAACAGTATGGAGGTTCTTTAAAAAATGAAAAATAGAAGTATCATATGACCCAACAATCCCACTACTGGGCATATACCCTGAGAAAACCATAATTCAAAAAGATACATGCACCACAATGTTCACTGCAGGGCTACTTACAATAGCCAGGACATGGAAGCAACCTAAATGTTTATCAACGTTTGAATGGATAAAGAAGATGTGGCACATATATACAATGGAATATTACTCAGCCATAAAAAGGAATGAAATTGAGTTATTTGTAGTGAGATGGATGGACCTAGAGTCTGTCATACAGAGTGAAGTAAGTCAGAAAAAGAAAAACAAATACTGTATGCTAATGCATATATATGGAATCTTAAAAACCAGTACTGATGAACCTAGTGACAGGGCAGGAATAAAGGTGCAGATGTAGAGAACGGACTTGAGGACACAGTGGGGGAAGGGAAGCCAGGATGAAGTTAGAGAGTGGCATTGACATATATACACTACCAAATGTAAAATGGATGGCTAGTGGGAAGCTGCTGCAGAGCACAGGGAGATCAGTTGGATGTTTTGTGAAGCCCTAGAGGGATGCGGTAGGGAGGGTGGGAGGGAGGCTCAAGAGGGAGGGGCTATGGGGATATATGTCTACATATAGCTGATTCACTTTGTTGTACAGCAGAAACTAACACAACATTGTAAAGCAATTATACTCTAATAAAGATGTGAAAAGAAAGAAAAAAAAAGACAACTTAATGATAATCATTTCAATTACAGAAACCACTCCATTTATGAGTCTGTTCCCCTAAAAGTGTTTTTATCAGCTTAAAAACTTTTTAGGGGCATCTGGAAAGAGGATTTGAACAACCACTCCCTACCTAGTCAGTTGTATCACCTTGCCCATTCATCAATACAATTTCCTAAATTACAGGGGAAAGGGAACTTAGAGAAATATTTTCAGATGAGACATAAAGCAGCTGTACAACTGAAGAAATTTCTAATTTCTTAAATTCACTATTGTTTATTATCTAAACATCACATAAAATAATCACACCAAGAACTACATACTATAAAAAACTAGAGATAAAACAAAGTTTCTATATAAATGAAGCTAACTAGAATGTTATAAAATTATCAGTACTTAACAAAGGCACTTCCTGGAAACTTTTAAAGAAGTAATTCAAATATTAACACTAGGTGGCAGAAGGTTATATTATGTTCTTAATACACAGAGTTTAAATTTTTCAATAGAAACAATAAATTACAAGCCTGAAGCTTACAGTCAAAATTTTTTGAAAAATTGAGCTTCTCAGACCATCTGTTTTAATTTTAACCTTTTTAAGATTTTATAACGTTGAAAGGCCTCATAAGAAAGAATAAAGAAGAACTGAATTTAATGGGCATCCTTTTAGGTATCTCATCATAAGTCTATCTAGTCAATGAATTTGGATAAATAACTAAGAAAGCTTGATGGTAGATTTCCTCCTTTAAAGTGACTTTGAAATCTAATACTGCATCCTACACAGTTTGAAAAAAGCAGCAGCTATAAGGGCCAAAAATCTATGAATATAGAATATATTGCTTTCTCATTTCTCCTCCTATGCTGCTTTGTACTCTTATCCCTGGCATTTCTTCATCATTTGACATTTTCTCTTTTCATCCTTTGCTATTTTGATATCTATTTCTGACCACCTACTACATCTGTTGGATTTAAAAAAAACACAAACATAAATTTAAACAGTAATCAAAATAAACAGAGTTGCAAACAACATAAAAATAGCATTCTATTTATTTTTGTTGTTTCTTTTGTTTTGTTTATGTTCTGCTTCTCCTCCTCCATGCTACAGCACATGTACAGAGAAGGAACTTGTGAATTATCAAAGAGGTGGTGATGGGGACTTACTTCCCTGGTGGTCTAGTGGTTAAGACTCTGCGCTCCCAAGGGGGCCCGGGTTCAATCCCTGGTCAGGGAACTAGATCCCACATGCCGCAACTAAAGATCCCGCATGCAGCAACTAAGACCGGGCACAGCCAAATAAATAAATAAATAAATATTTTTTTTAAAAAAGAGGTGGTGATAATATGACTGAATTAAACAAATTTACATATTCTTCCTAGATTCCTTCTTGAAAATAATCAAAAAAATGAAAACTGCTATCAAACTGTATGTAAATTAACTTTCCAGATTAGCAAGTAAAGCAGATTACAGCATGCCCACTTTAATTTAATTAACTTTTTTTGTGGAAATAATACCATTTTCTTGACCTTTCACATTTGTTTTAAAATTCTTTTTTATCCTTATCAAAGAATTTTAAATTATTCTTCATAGCTTTTTGTTCCTACCTTTAGATACAAGCCTAATTCATTACATTATATGACTTCAATATAACATAATCCTTTGGGGCCTCCATTTCTTTGTCTCTAAAAATAAGGATGTTGCTGGAGATGATATCTAACGTCATTTTTTCTATACAATTCTATGATTCATTCCTTCCTTCACTGTACTCCCTAAATGGTCTACTAAGCAGTATGAAATAAATACAAAGATGTCTTACCTCCAAATTATAAAACAGTGCTAATCAAAAATGAAAGGAATTCATAAGAGTGTGAATATTCCAATGACAACTGAAGAAAGTTCAAATTCCTCAACCTGATACAATCTAATTCCAACCTTTTTCTACCTTACCTTCCACTATTCCTTTTTTTTTAAAAATTGGAGTAGAGTTGATTTACAATGTTGTGTTAGTTTCAGGTGTACAGCAAAGTGATTCAGTTATACATACACATATATCCACTCTTTTTCTTCTTTAGATTCTTTTTCCCATATAGGCCATTACAGAGTATTCAGTAGAGTTCCCTGTGCTACACAGTAGGTTCTTATTAGTTATCTATTTTATATATAGTAGTATGTATGTCATTCCCAATTTATGCCTCCCTCCCTATCCCCTGATAACCATAAGTTTGTTTTCTACATCTGTGCCTCTATTTCTGTTCTGTAAGTAAGTTCATTTGTACCTTTTAGATTCCACATATAAGCGATATCATATGATAATGATATTTGTCTTTCTGTGTCTGACTTACTTCACTCAGTATGTTCACTGCAGCACTACTTACAATAGCCAAGACATGGAAGCAACCTAAATGTCCATCAACAGAGGAATGGACAAAGAAGATGTGGTACATACCATATATACAATAGAATATTACTCAGCCATAAAAAAGAACAAGATAATGCCATTTCCACTATTCCCTTTTCCACAACTGATTCTGCACCCAAGCTTCAATACTGACTATTAGCCATATATGCTCTACTGCTTTGCCCTAATTCCTCGTCTGCTCATGTTCCATAATAGGAAAGTTGTTCTTCACTTTTACAAGACAAAATCCTACCTATCCCCAGCTGCAGTTCCTGAAAAACTTCTAAGCTTACCTGGATCTCTTTTAGAGAGTAGAAAGAATATACAGTTTGGATTCAGACAGTTCTAGGTTTAAGTACTATTTTCAAATATCATTTGGAAAGTTATTTAGCCTCTTTAAGCCCTGTCTCACCTATAAAATGCTGATAATTTACCTATACATCATAGGGTTGTTGTGAAGTTGAAATCAAGTGGGGCCCTGTGGGGCGCATGAGCAAGGAGGCCCTTTTGTCCCGTTTCTTGTAGGCAAGACTGCAGCCTCCATGACCTTCCCTGAGTTCCAAAGGATGGATTCGAACAGTTGCTAATCAAGGGAGAAGCAGCCAAGAAACCACCAGAGGAAGATTAAAGGGACCAGAGAAGCTCATCAAGATTAGGAGACTAACCACCTGAGACAAGATTAAGGGAGTCCAAGCCCTGCTCACACCCTAATCTTGTCAGAGACCCCACCCTTGAACCAATTATAAAACCCTTCATCAATCCTCTGAGGTTGAGAGAGTTTTGTTTTTTGTTTTGTTTTTTTCTGCAGTACGTGGGCCTCTCACTGCTGTGGCCTCTCCCGCTGCGGAGCACAGGCTCCGGATGCGCAGGCTCAGCGGCCATGGCCCACGGGCCCAGCTGCTCCGCGGCATGTGGGATCCTCCCGGACCGGGGCACGAACCCGTGTCCCCTGCATCGGCAGGCAGACTCTCAACCACTGCGCCACCAGGGAAGCCCGAGAGACAATTTTTCAAGGCAGAAGCCCAGTGTGCCTCCCTTTGCCTGGCAAAGCAATAAAGCTATTCTTTTCTACTTCACTCAAAACTCTGTCTCCAAAATTTGATTCGGCACCAATGCACAGAGAGGTCAAGCTTTCAGTAACAAAATGAATTAATACAATAAAAATACTTAATCTAGTACCTGGCAAACAGCGGACATTTTCTGTACATAGTCCATGTTGGGAATTAGGACTGCATATGCTCAAAATTAATTCCCCTTCTTTACCTCCTCTGAACCCCAACATTACTCTGTATCTACTTTCTTACAGTTCTCCTCATTTCCTACTTTGTCTAATAGTTACTTATTTATACGAGTAGTCTATAAACTCTGAGAGCAGAAGCCATGTCTAACATATCTTAGAATTTTTCACATCAAACACATCATGTACCCATAATGCACTCACAATATTTGTTAAATGAATTAAAAATACTGGAATATAAAAGATACTACTTCATGATTAAAAGAGATAACAGCAATGCATCTGAAAGTTAATATAGAATATCTTCCATCTCCTTCAACTAATGGAAAGTGAATATCAATAAGAATTGGAATGCCAACTTTTCATCAATGTAAAATCTATGTGTACATTCTTGTACTTTACATAAATTATTGCCATATCAATTACAATTTTTTTAAAAGTGACTGCCTAGAAAGTGGCCACTATCTACATAACACAAATAATCCTTCCTCTTCAGGAAAATAATTGTTACTAGATTAAAAAGGAAGAAGAAGAAGAAGAAGAAGAAGAAGAAAGAAGGAAGGAAAAAGAAAACCAACATTTTACCTGCATGATTTCTGAGGTTCCTTTAATACTCAATTAAATTTTTTGCAATATACATGATGAACTGTAAGACTTTAATAAACATCCAAGTGACAAGCCAGAAAGAGTATACAACTTGGTTTTTCCAAATGAGTACTATACGTTCTCATTATACCATAATCTAAGATTGGCACATATATTTTTTGCTGGTATCAATGAGTAGATGATTAAAGCATTTACCAGACACTTTTTCCTTTATACAAGATGACTATCTAATTGCAGTGGGTGTGGTGGCAGCACTTGGAGGTGGTGACAGAGTAAAAGAAATCACCATTTACTAAGGCCTTATTATGTGCCCAGTATTGTTTTAAGCCTCTTAACACTTTATCTCATTTGTTCCACACAACAGCCTTACAAAATAGGTATTGTATTTTTCATTTTAAATGTGAGGAAACTAAGACTTAGAGAGGTTAAGCCACTTGTGAAATGTTATACGACTAATATGTGATAAAGTAAGGTTTAGAACCTACTAAGCATGGCAACTTTACTGCCTCCCTTAAATTTCTGTCTTAATTTTCTTACCATCTAACATACAAAAAAAAAAACTAATAAACAAATACAAATATACTAAAGTAGAGAAAATTCTACTTTAACCAGAATTCCTTTTGGGGAAAGCACCATCTGTATTTATTTGTACTCTTTAATTGTTTGGAAGAAAACTCTTGATAAACTAGGGAAGAAGGTAAAACCCCGACCCCTCCTAAGAGCTTGTAAATGTGGGAGAAATTGCCCTCCATGAGGTAATGGAAGAAATTTCTTTCTTTTACATAAAGAGGAAAGAAAAGGGAAGAAAGAAGAAGTTGAACACAACAGAGTGACACAAGATTACAGTTACAGGTAGATGGAATATAATCCCTCCTTTTGTAGCCCTTAAATCTTCAAGAAAATGTAAGTTCCACATCCAAGGTGCCACTGGGTGGGATAGAGCCTCTTAAACGAATACCAGAGCACAGAACTAGAGGGAGGAGATAAGCAAGGGAAAGCAACAAACTGATGGAGAGGGCTTCAGGCTGTTAACAGCTATTGAATAGTTGAGATCCATGTTTTAGATGTGATTATGCTCTTTATTTAAATAGCAAAGGAAGAGCATATCATTTTCTCCTTTGAGAACCAAAACTGTCATTAAATAAGTAAGTGGGGAATTAGTCAATCATGCCCCCCTCCCCTTTTTTTCTTCCTTAAATTCTTACCTGTGGTTTTCCCAAGGTTTTAAGAGAAAAAAGATGAAATCATTGGGACAAAACTTCTTACCTGCTACTTTGTTTCAAAACATTAGAAAACCATAGTAGTTTTCCTGAAAGATAAACTAAATCTTTATTTCAACAATTAGAAAACAAACGCTTACACTAACTAAATGCCAAAACTATAAGGAAGAATGGCAGTACAACCATTTATCATTGGGTTGATACCCCTAATTGCTCAAATTGGGGGGAGGATAAAAAGGAAAGAAAGAAAAGCTAGGAAAACTCAATAGACCTAAAAACAGTATACTACAAATAGATTCTAAGGAACTAGACTTTCCATGTTGTACATTCATCTTCTACCAGTCAGTATTCTAGGGCCTAACATATATTATTTCATTTTGTACTCAAGCATAAGATAGGAGCTACCTATCTTATTATCTCTATTTTATAAGGGAGGAAACAAAGACACTCAATGATTAGGTAGCTTGCCTAGGGTTATAAACCAAGCAAGGACACAGATATAAACCCAGTCAATATAACTCCAAAAACCCTTCTCACAACTTCTATACTATGCTGCATTTTATTAGCATTTACAAAGTGATTTATATCTCTTCAAAGACTTAAGATCATTATTATATTTATCATTCTCTAAAAATATATTATAACACAGTTATGAAATTATGGTACAAAGTCACTAATATTTAGCTATTCAGACACATGGCTTTAAAAATGATAAATGCTAGAGCACAGGATAGGAAATAGTTAAACAACAGCTGTATATATGCTTAACTGCCTTGGGAATTAATGTCAATAGTGCAGACTAAGATCTTTAAGTAAGTGACATTAAATATGGGTGTTATATATACATATAATAGTTAAATCCTTAAAAGTAATGATCTAAAGGGTAAACTAAAGTTTATCTGACATTTAACGAATGAAAGTAAATAGCTGAAATACTTGCACACTCCACCTGTGAAATTTCCTTGAACCATATTAATAATTACTTAACCATATCTCTAAGGGGAGGGAAAAAACCTCCAATTTTTCTAAACTTGGTAGCTTCTTTAAAATGAAATGGAATTACATTTCATTTTTAAGTGGAATTACCGTTAAATGGAATTACAGTTCTGGGATGCAAGCCAATTTATGATGAACACCTATGGCATAATTTAAGGTTGGTGTAGTTTTACAAGGAAAAAGATGAACTAAATATTATACTCTTAAAAGGTGTTTTTTTTTAACCAAAAAACCCCCACATATTTTAAGAAATATTAATGAATAGGAAACTAATTTGCCAGTTTAATTTTAGACTGCACTTAACCTAAAAAAAAAAAAAGAAAAATGGTAAGACTTTAATAAAACTTGTTTGAGAGGAATCATTTCCTCAAAGTTAAGTAATAATAAATTCCTGATGTCATTGGGTGGCAAAGTATTCATAATAAAGAAAGTACCTGCACACTTTTGGTAAGAAAACCTCATATTTCCCATGTGCAACTGGAACTAATATCATGCCAATTTGAAAGTATCTGTCTTTTATAAAGCTACAAAGCAGGATGCAGAAATGAAATATGCAGTTGAGTCCATAAAAAAAAAAAAAGACTCCCTATCGTTTTTCTCTATTTGGTATTCTCTAACAAATAAGCTATGGAAAATAAAAATAAAATAAAAAGTGAATGGAAATTAATCTACTGATCATCAGGAAAGTAAAATTAACATAATGATAATACTGAGAGGTTCCACTTGTTTTTAAAAAGTGAAGGTGTGATTTTTAAATACTAAAGCAAGCTTATACGGGTAGAAATACATCAAATGATTGACAGAGATTATTCCATATATAAACATGATGGGGACTGGGCCTAGTCACTCAATGAAGATAGTACTGTTCTCCACAAATTAAAAAACAGAAGCAGAAAGGTAGAGGGCAGGTGGGGAATGTCAACCTTATTAAAATATTTTGTGCCACTGACTGTATATGTTATAAAAATGACACATTTGTATCCTAGATTACCAATAAGCATAACCAAATAGAATGACAAACCCAAAGGCAGTCTTTGAAAGAGCCCTTGCCCTCCTCAGATTGATCACTGGCTGCAGAATAATGGACAAGATACAGAAAAAAAGCCAAAAATAAGATTAAAAAAATAAAAAAGACTTTACCTTTCCAGACAGGAAGGCCAAGGGACTTATACAAAGCAAAAATAAAGACATATACTACAAGGGGAAAAAAAAGCTTGATAATTAAATATAAAATGGATGAAAACTAATATTCTTATAATATGAAGTTTGGACTAAAGAAAAATTAGTAAAACTAAGAAGTTTGAACATGCTAGAAAAGGCAAATATTTAAGTATACACTATGCTGTGGACAAATAGCATGCTTAATTCCCAAAATCACTGAATAAAAAACTTAAATAGCTGACTGTGTATCTCAGGGAGTAGTACATTAATTAATTCACCATTACTTTAAAAAACTGACTTTGGGAGTGTTTAAAATCTTTTACCATGACAACTAAGCAATTCTTCTCAGACTCTAACAGCAACTCCCCAGCTCTAATATATATATCTAGATATATATATCTAGATATATATATATATATATGTATGTATGTATGTATGTATGTATGTATGTATGTATGTATGTTGCAGTATGAGGGCCTCTCACTGTTGTGGCCCTCTCTGGAGCACAGGCTCCGGACACGCAGGCTCAGCGGCCATGGCTCACGGGTCCAGCTGCTCCACGGCATGTGGGATCCTCTAATATATTTTTAATTATATATATGTAATAGCTGTATATTTGTATATAAATATATTTTTATACATATTGGGACTTTAAAGTAGGCAATAGTATTCACCCACACTAAATCATGAATATTAAGGGTTTCAGCATAGTAAATGAACAATTTAAGTCCAAGATAGATACATACATAGATATATATCCCTACAGACAGATTTTTATTATTGTTTTTATTTTTATTTATTTATTTTTCACATCAAAGAAGACACACAGATGGCCAACAAACACATGAAAAGATGCTCAACATCACTAATCATTAGAGAAATGCAAATAAAACCACAATGAGGTATCACCTCACACAGGTCAGAATGGCCATCATCAAAAAATCTACAAACAATACATGCTGGAGAGGGTGTGGAGAAAGGGAACCCTCCTGCACTGTTGGTGGGAATGTAAATTGATACAGCCACTATGGAGAACAGTATGGAGGTTCCTTAAAAAACTAAAAACAGATTTTTAAAATAAAGGACACTAAGGCAAAAGTTGGAGAAATATCATGAATACAAAATTTTAAGGTACACCCCGTGCTGCAATGGGCTTTGTTATGACAGAAGTTTTTACAATCTACCGACTTTGGTCCAGCCCAGCAGCTGTGGCAAGTGGTGGTGGTGAATCAGAAGGAAGTGGCAGCTGCACATACTCTCCGGCAGCACAATAAATGCAGTCTCTGTCCCCCACTGACTTCTCTCTCAGGGCCTCCCTCGACACAGAAAGCAAAAAGAGTGAGCAATGAGAAAGAAATCCTGAAGCAGCTGCCTTGATCATTCAGATGCTGGTTGTAGCTCTCACACACAGACTTGTGTCTGAGTATCACATTCCATAGGCCATGCAAAGCTTTGAAGGAGGCCCTCTCTCTATGGAAGTAACCAAAGAGTCATCTAGACACTTGAGCCAAAAACCTTGTCATTTTCCTAGACTATTCCTTATTCTCCACATGTAATCAGGTGCAAAGTCCTACCAATTCTATCCCTTAAATCTCTTGAATTCCTTCTCTTAACTCCATCCTTGCTGTTCAGACCTCTATTTTGGGCTCTTTATTTTTTTATTTTAATCTACTCAAAATCGATACATCCTCTACACTGCTGCCTTCAGAAGTGTTTTTCTAAAATATAAATCTTATTATGTCGCCTGTTAGAAGTTCTTCAACAACTCCCTATTACTAAAATTATATGGTCTAGAGCCCAGCTACAGAGAAAACAGTGGTTTTTTCAACTTTGCTGTAAGTCACATAGGAATAAAAAGGGGAAACCGTGTATCATTCAAAATACTTAATATGGCAAATAAGACTTCGTGATCTGGACCCCAACTAGTCTCTTGTCAATCTCTGTTACAAACTGTGCTCTAGTCAGACTGAACTACTTGTATTTCTATCAAAGACACCATGCTCTTTCAACTCTCCTTCTCTAACAGAATGGTCTTGCATGCTACTAGCAGACTTCAATTTATCCTTTAAATTCTACCATCTCTCTGAAGACTTTTTTGACCCTCTCCCATATAATGGTATGCTTGCTTACCTGACAATCTCCCTCTCTGGAGGTCAGCTCCTGAGAGAGGAACCATAGATGACTGGTGTTCATAATTTTAGCACCCAGCACAATTACACTTAATACACCTCAGAAGGAAGAAGAATCTTGGCACTTGGCACTGTCATGACTCTCCTGACTATACCTTTTAAATTCCCTTCAGTTTAAAAACTCATTTCAGAAACATCTGTGCCCTCAAGGCACTGTGAGATAAGGTAGGGTCGAATGCAGTGAGGCAGAGAAACAAAAACGAGTAACAGGTATTCTCAGACTTAGAAGAACTTACAATTTAGAGGGAAAAACAGACTCAAAAAGATAAAGAGGGAAGATAAATCTTTAGTAATAAGAATTTTGAAGGAGGATGTCTTCTTTAGCAAATAACCTGGAATTAACTGATGACAGTGTTTGTAACACAGCCAAAACTAAACACTGACTCAATTATCTCTAATTTTTGACCTGGAAAAGTAATTAAGGGAGCCAGTTTTGCTTTACCAAGGCATGCTATATTTTTCTGACCTCTGAATGAAAACATTTTGGGTTTGAAGACTGAAACAAAATTTAGACCTTTTAGTGTTAGAAGGTTAGGTGTTTGTTTGGGGTTGAAAGAGGTTCCTGTCAAAATGTTTCCTGGCTTAGGAATCAGGGACCCTCTTGGATCCTAAAAATAATAAATATTTATTTCAAGATTTAATTATAAATTGACAGGAAAGATATGAAATGTTTCCTTATAGTATTCACATTTAAAATTAAACATACCTCAAACTTAACACACACCTCTATACTCACTATTACTACTCCAGGTAGGTTCAAAAGCTAAAAATGTACTTCAGGAAAAGATATATTCTCAGGTCAAGGAAAAGTTCAGGACTCAATAATCACACAGCTTTGCTTATAGTAAAAATTACTGAGGATGACAGGCAAAACATGTGGCTTTAATGGAATTCAACAGGGAAAGGATGTTCTTTTCAACAAATGATACTGGGACAATTGGGTATCTATGTGCAAAAAGATGAACCTGGACGCATATCACACACCATACACAAAAATTAACCCAACATAGATCCGAGGTCTAAATGTAAAAGGTAAAACTATAAAACTTTTAGAGGAACATAGGAGGAAATCTTCATGGCTTTCAGTTAGGCAAAGGTGTCTTAGATATGATACCAAAAGAATAATCCACAAAAGAAAAAAACTGGTAAACTCAACTTTATCAAAATTCAATATGTTTATGCTACAAAAGAAAATGAAAATATAAACCATACTATGGTCGAAAATACTGACTAGTTAAATATCTACAAAAGAACTGGTAGGGAATTCCCTGGCGGTCTAGTGGTTAGGACTCATTGCTTTCAATGCAAAGGGTGCAGGTTTGATCCCTGGTCCGGGAACTAAGATCCAGCAAGGCGTGCAGCACGGCCAAAATTTTTTTAAAAATAAAAATAAAGAACTGGTATCCAGAATATATAAGGAACTCATAACTTAATAAGATAAATGACCGATTTTTTAAATAGGCAAAATATGTGAATATTTCAACAAAGAAGGTATTTGAGTGGTTAATAAGTATATAAAAAGATGCTCAACATCATTATTTACTAGGGAAATGCAAATTAAATCCACAATGGGATACCGTTTTCACCCACTAGAAAGGTTACAATCAAAATGACAGGTAATACGATCTCTGACCATGCACACACCTGGGTAAAAGGGCAATAGTTTCTCAAAAATTTATTCTATTTTGGGGATTGGAAATGTTCTGCATCTTTTCAAAAGCTAAACAGAAGCCCACCCACTTCCTCCTAACTCCTAACCCTACCCTCCACACACATTAAAAAAAACTTTTTTGAGACAGATATTACTACTGTATAGTTCAGGAAACTCTACTCAGTGTTCTCTAATGACCTATATGGGGATAGAATCTAAAAAAGAGTGGATATATGTTTATGTATAACTGATTCACTTTGCTGGACGGCATACACTAACACAAAATTATAAATCAACTATACTCCAATAAAAATAAATAAATAAATAAAGACAGATATTAATAAATGATGCCAAGGGTGAAAAAAATGGGAACCCTCATGCTACTGAAAATGTTAAATGGTATAGCCTCTTTGTAAATCAGTTCCTATACCTATTCCTAGACATACAACCCAAAGAAATGAAAACATATATCCACACAAGGACTTACATGTGAATGTTTGTTTCAGAGCAGCATTATTCACAATGCCCAAAATGTGAAAACAATCTAAAAATCATCAACTAATGTATGGATAAGATAGATAATAGTTAGATAAAATATAGTATATCCATACAATGGAATATTATTTAGAAACAAAAAGAAATGAAAATATGCTACAATACTGATATATGCTACAACACGAACCTCAAAAACGAAGAAGCCAGACACAAAAGACCACATATTGTATGACTACACTTATATGAAACGTCTAGATAGGCAAATCTACAGAGACAAAAAGGAGATAAAAACTGTTGCCCAGGTCTGGGGAAGGAAAATGGGAATTAAATGTAAACTGGAATGACAGATCTTTTGGAGGTGATGGAAATGTTCTAAAGCTGGATTGTGGTCAGGCTCAGTACAAAATTAAAATGTTCAAAAAGCAGGATTTTTTTCCCCTTTCTTCTAGATCTGTTATGATACTTTTTATTTGCTACTTAACACCATGCTTCCTTAGTCATGAGGATACTCGCTGGGTGAGTATAGACCTTCACGGGCATGCAAGGGCACATATACCCAATCCTGACCTTCCCTGGGTCCACAACCCTGCTGGGGTTGGTGGTGACAGCAGTAACTGAGCAGGGGCAGGGAATACATGACTGAAAACTTGTTGCAGAGAGTCAGGTCTATGTGGCTCCAAGCCCCTAAAGTACGCCCTGCTGTCCCATCAGACTTTACTTACCAAACACAAATTCAAATATAAAATAATTAAGAATATCAAGATGCAGGGCACAGGGCCCTGTGAGACTGCACTGGTCATAGACACATGAAGCAGGAATCAATATGGTGATGACTGCACAACTTGGTGAATTTAGCAAAATTCACTGAATCATACACTGAAAATGGGTCAACTCTATGGTATATAAAATTATACCTCGATAAAGTGTTGTGGGTTTTTTAATGGCTTTAAGTCTTTGGTGGCAGCATGTTAAAATTTACCAAATGGGTAAAGCATCACAGACAGTGCACATGTCTGTACTTTATGTCTAGGCCTAAGTGAGTGTCCCAGCCTGAGGGTCTTTCCCAGAGCCAGATAAACAAAGGATAAAGGAACTGTATGTCAAAAAGCCCCACATCAGGTCAGGTTCTCCTTTTGAATGTGTAAGTGGACAACTCTTTGTAGATAAAATAAGGGTGATTCCTGAGGTAATGAGTTCAACTCACAACTGGATAAGACCTTTTAAATGCTAGGAGTTTCTAACCAGAGAGTATGGCCAAATGCACAGTACTGTGACCACAATCAAGACTGAATTTCCTTCAAAAGATCTCCTCTTACACTGAGCAATTCCCAGTGCTAAATTGTTTCCAACTGAGCCTACTGTGACTCAATGAACCAGAGGCCTATATCTCTATGCTGGCTTGTTTGTGATAAGCATTCTTGAAAGACCTCACATTCTGCCAAAATGCATACTTAAAAATTATAGGTAAATACAGAAAGAAAGAGGGGGAAAAAGGAAAAAAGATTTTCAAATTTGTTGTTTTCAAAAAAAATGTTTTTTCTATTCTAGCTTCTTGGCATTACATAATTTTAGAATCAGTTTGCCAATTTCTACAAAAAGAGACTGCTAGGATTTTTAATGGGTTAGTGTGTTCATATAGAAAAACAGGGGAGAACTGACATCTTAAAATACTGACCATTCAGATTGAAGTACATGATTACCTTTATCAAGATCCTTATTTTCTACACTTCCAGGAACAAGATATTTGTAAAAGCTATTTTAGCATCCTTGCCCACCAAGTCTTGTATGTTTCTATTGATTTGGGGTTTTTTTCCCCCTGCTAATGTGTGTTATATTTCTGATTGTTTGCCAGGATAATAATTATCTTTGGTTACCAGAAAAAAAAATTATGCATAAAATAGGATTAAGACAATCCTCACAAAACCTATACAAACTTCATAATCAGAGCACTAACAAAAACATTAAGAATCCTCCCAAAAGTATTAGCATAGTTTATTTTAAAAGGTTGTTACATTGCAAATAAATAGATTATATAGTAAATATAAATTTTATGATAAAGGAAGAAAAAAGTAAATGTAATTTGATGGGAAGGAGTTGTAAAGAAGGAGTAAGGTTGCCAAGTTATGAAAACAAGGGCAGAATGCACAAAAATTAGGAAGAATTGCAAAAACAGCACTTCCGAGAGAGTGCAAGGCAAAACTAAGCCAAAAGGAAGAACATGGCCAGAATGGACATCCTGTATGGTACTCTATTCATTCTCCTGTGGCTTACTGCATTAAGCTGTGTTGATGTATCTGTGTATTTGAGTTCAGCTGCTATTACCCAGTTATGTAACACATTTACCTGCTGGGAAAAATCATGTGCCAACCAAATGACTTCCACATTATAGAGGTATCATTCCCCTATTTACCAGTCAAATGTGAACTAATTCATGTTACAGATACATGTTCTAGAAACAGACAATGTAACAGGACAGAACATATTTGATTTACTTCCTGCTTCAATTTGTGTCCAAGTTGTCAACTCTTTCCCTCACCCTTTCCCTGGCTTGGGAATCCCAAGATTCCCAATGCTGGACACCTATAAGTGATCATATTTGTGGAACTCTCCTTCAGATTATTTTTCTCTGTATGGGTTTATTATTTTATCTTGAGAATCAGGAAGGCACAGGGGTGGCTGTTTATCAGGATGGTTTTAAAATACAGCAGAGAAACTAAATACATATTCCTATTTCTTAACTTTAAAAGGCAATACTTCATTATTTTCTCAAATCATAAACAATGTCTCAATTTAATTTTTCTTACTATAGCTCTAGATAAAAATACTTCCATACTTCCCCACATTAATCTATACCACAGTTTTGCTATATTCAAGGCAAGCAGTACAATTTTTTTTAAAAGGCACTGAATTTGAATAGCTCTTTAATACTGGCACAAACTTAGTAATATAAATTTTTGTGCAAATTGTAACTATGTGTATGTGACATACCAATAAAATAACATGGCAAATATCTCCCCTAATTTTTTTAAAGCTATTATTACTCTCTAGAAATGTTACAAAGATTGAAATATGTGTTTTAATTTAGAAAAATCTATTGGTCAAACAAGTTTTCATCATTAAAAAGATGCAAACTACTGAATCAATGAAAAGTAAACACTTTCCTTAAATAAGCTTTCTGTTTTACTTTTAAAATTTCTTCTGTCTCTTTTAAAGTGGTGATTGTTATATTTATAGTGTTCAAGTGCCAGATATCAAAAGTCATTTAGCCTCAAATGAGCCTTAGAATCACATCTATCCTTCAATCCAGGGATTTTGCTAATGAAATAATTGGAAGATAGCACCAAAATTAAGCAACAATCTATTTATAAAAACAACAAATGAAAAATGTACTAAATGCTTATTAGAGAATTGGTTAAATAAATTATGATATGGAAAACATTAAATGATACTATAGATAAATATGAAAAGACAGTTAAAATAAAGTTAAAAGAGGTAACAAAATAATACAGCATAAGTGTTTTTGTAAAATATGTATTATACATGAAAATAGGAAGAGGTCGAGAAGGCTATTTACCAAGGCTAAACCAGTGTTCTCAAAGTGTGATCCCCAATCAACAGCATCAGCATCACTTAGGAATTTATTAGAAATGAAAATTCTAGTGTTGTACTCCAGTCCTACTAAACCAGAAACCCTGGAGGTAGGGCCCAACAATCTGTGTTTTAATAAATCCTCCAAGTGATTCTGATGTGTGCCAAAATTTAAGAACCATTACTCTAGATTCTTTATAGGGATCAAGATCCCTTTGAGACTCTGATGAAAATTATGAACTTTCTCCCAGGAAAGTACCCATTTGGACAAATGCTCAATTTTACATATATTTCAAAGACAAACATAGGGCAGAGGGTGCCTGCAGCAGTAATATACTATTCCCAAATGGGATATATCTATTGAGCCCTAGGACTCTTTACCTACAACAAATAACGCATACTTATTGCACGTAAGTTGCCAAAATTAAATTGAGAAAAATGAAAGAACCAGAAAACTGTAAACCAATCCCTCAAGTCTGGCACACCAGTATTTCTTCTGGTTTGTCTTCATTTACTCAGATTCCAATGCTGACACAAAATCTCCTGGGTTTAACTTTCCAAACTTCTGAACTTTATTGAGTTCATAGGCTGAACTTGTGGCCTTTGCAATGGAGAATTCTCACATGATCGCTATTCCACTTAACTATCAATCTGTACTTCATGGCCTTAAGAAAAAAAACTTTTTGGATAAGTTTATTTTTAATTTTTAAAAATTTTTGAACAATGTGAATGTTTTAGAAACATGGAGCATAGAACTCATATGTCCTATAATTTAAGCAGATCCCTTAGCTTATAGTAAGAACAAATATCAAACTACAAAGACTTCAAGTTATAGTTTCATAAGAAAACAAAGGCTAAAAATTAAAAGATTTAATTAGCCAATCAGTAATCATCCCCTAATTTTATTTTTCCAAATCAACTGCAGGTTTCTGTTGTAACATATGCATCTCATATGATAATGAATTTTAGCCATATATAAACATAAATGTCATTCTAAGAAAAATATTTCAACTCTTTTAAAAACACTATATGTACACCTGCTATTCTCCTATCAATTCTAGCAGGAAACCATTTTTCCTCTACATCATGAGCAATAGAAAAGTACTTATTAAAACATTAATCACAGTCCATTATATTCTGACTCACTGCCAAAAGTTCCCATTACATCACTGAAAATATCTATTAACCAAAACCTGCTTCTGACAAGTTACAGGAGTGTAGCATTCAGAATTTAGTAATGTAATAGTCAGTTTAAAAAGAACAGTTACACAATTGATTTTGCAATGGCAGCAAAAATAATTAATTTTTTTCTGACATTTATTACGAAAAGGTTGATTTAACTGGTGTTTCTACTGTAAAATTATTTTTAAATTATTTCAAATTTCACCTATCATTATTAAACACATTTACTATGAAATTCTTAAATACACATGACTGTTTAAAGAATTTCAAAATGTGCTGAATACACCACTGTATGTAAAACTATACTGTCTTGTGTAAATATAGGCCTTGTTTAGAGCCATGTCTCACAGGAAATTGTAGCAAATGAAAACCATCCCCGTTTTTCCACTCCCACTCTTTAGGATTTATGTCTTTACCTTTAAAACCAGTTATACAGAGAAACAAAAAACATGGCAACAATACTTTCAAACCAGAATAATGACTACTATGGGCATTCTTATAATGTTAAAATAATTGAATATTATTAGAAGCAAAGCTTAGATATATTTTGATTCTGTACCGGCAGAACCAACTATCTAGTCTTCACTTGCTGGATGTTTGTTCGAAGAGTGGTGACACTAGATTCTCCCAAAGCAGGAGAAAGGCGGTTGACATTTAGGAATAAAGTACTAAGAAAAAAGCATAGAGAATATCGGTAATTATTCCTGAGAATAGAGACCATTTACGGCTTATTGTGATTTTGAATATTGACAAAAAATAACTACATAGTAGAAACAGGTAATTTTTTTCTTCTATTTACTGTGTTTTCAAAGTTTTCCTATAATGAACATATCATCTTTATAATGGGGAAAACTCAAAGAATTTATCTATTTTAATAGAAGCCCTTAAGATAGCTGCATGTGACAACTGGGGGAGAAAAATCTTACTTGTCTTAATGCATTATACTGCATGTATTTTTTTTCAAATTTAGATGTTTGTAATCTCTATTTCTAAAAATAGGAGTGAATGACAATTTCTAGTAGCTTGTATAAAATCTAATGTTTCTTAAGCATGATGCTTAATTTAGTTGGAAAATTCATGGTAGAGGGATTTAGAGAAATTAAAAGCATTAATGATATCTTAGTTAATAAAGGGACAGAAAAAGAAAACAGACCTAGGTTACAATCATAGAACATTATAACTTTAAATTAGCAGGGTTCTTTAACCTAAGAGCCAACTTGTTTTACATTTGAAAGGTTAAGAGTCACCACGCTACACATGTCTAATAATTTCCTAACAACTCAATCTCCAGATTACTTTTCCTTCTTTTTTTTTAACTTTAGTCTTTTCAAATGGAAATACAATTTCTACATACCCAAAGAAAATAAAGTTACCTCTACTTGAAAGTGGCTTTTAAGAGAATATGACTCTTTCAGGGCACACCTCAAAATAGTTACCTGAATTCTAGCATGTGATCCTGAGTTCTTGCCAAGGAAATGAAGAATTAATGAGTGATCGTACACTTTACAGTACCCTCAATTAAAGGGCCAGTCAACACACAATTACAAGAGAGGGCTTCCCTGCTGGCGCAGTGGTTCAGAATCTGCCTACCAATGCAGGGGACACGGATTCAAGCCCTGGACCAGGAAGACTTCACATGCCACAGAGCAATTAGGTCCGTGCGTCACAACTACTGAAGCCCATGCACCACAGCTACTGAAGCCCGCCCGCCTAGAGCCCATGCTCGGCAACAAAAGAAGCCACTGCAATGAGAAGCCGCGCACTGCAACGAAGAGTAGCCCCCGCTCGCCACAACTAAAGAAAAGACCTCGCGCAGAAACAAAGACCCAACGCAGCCAAAAATAAATAAATAAATTTATAAAAAATAAATAAATAAAAGAGAGGCTTTTGCTGGTGTTTTTACAGACTCTCAGTTCATACATATTATCCCCAATGTGAATATAAATCTTTAGGTGATTAATTTTTGTTCTATGTCTTATTACTAAAATTATTATTTACAAAACTCAAAACTACTTCTAAAAACACTTAACAATACTCATTAAGTCTTCTTTAGAACAACTACAAGCAAAAGATAAATGACAAGGGAATTAATTCCCTGGCGGTCCAGTGGTTAGAACTCTGTGCTCTCATTGCCAAGGGCCCGGCTTCACTCCCTGGTCAGGGAACTAAGATCCTGCAAACCATGTAGCACGGCGCCCCCCACCAAAAAAAAGATAAATGACAAATCACTACTAGTATACTCATCTCACTTCTTCCTTATCTGTTTAAGCCTTTACCAAGCACTCCTTGATTACTACTTCTATTATGCAACATTGACTAGTGAGTGATTCTCAATGGTATGATGTATATGTTACATATTTTTATATTTGTCTATAAATTTGGACAGAAAACAAACTATAGGGTATGACTACTCTTAATAGGCCTTTAAAAATCATTATACTTAATAAAAAATAGAGATTATAGAAAGAGAAACAGTACTTAATTTTGAAAAAAAATAAATTCATATAGAACATGCAAGACAATTAAATGACCCAGACTACATAATTTGACATTGTTTTTATATTAAAGTACTTTGGACAAAAATGCAATTTGATCATCATAATGAAAAAACAAACAAAATCAATCAACAAAGTTAAGGCTGAACTTAAACTTTAAAATGAGTTTAAGTTCAATATTTACAGAGTTCACTACATATCAGCAATATTCCCAGTAACAAATGTTAACTCCAATGGTAGTATTTGTCACTCAAATAACTAATGTTTATATAGCACTTATCATGTGTCAGATATTATTCCAAGGGTTTATCATTTATTAACTCACTTAATCCTCACAACTCTATGAGATAGGCACGTCTTGAAAATGAGGAAATCAAGACACACAGAGATTAGTAAAGTGTCCAGGGAATTAAAATTAGTCAATGAAAAGCCCAGTATTCAAACCCAGGCAGTCTAGCTCCACAGTATGTTCTCTTCTTACACTAAAAGGTTAATTTGATAATAAAGCTTAAATACTTTGGTTTTATTGCATCTTATGTTTGATAAATTAAGAGAGGAATAGGTGAACATTATTCCTACTGGTAATTTATCATCTTGGTTCTATTCATTAATCACACTGATTTTTCATCAGGTGGGGGCAGTATGTAATTTCAACTACTACATGGCATTCCTTTTGTCTATGTTAACTAGTCCCCAGTGCTGACCAATCAAAATGAGACTCATTCAACAAGTGTCCACCTCCATTAATTCTTCCTTTGCCCCTAAATCTAGATGTGACCTCTCCCCCTCCCTTGGTACATAAAAGCTTCTTTACTACTAAACAACAATAACAGTTAATATTTATTGAATGTTTCCTAAGTATTAAAAGCTTAAATATCAATACTATAAACTAAGTTATATAATCAAAACAATCCTGAGAGATAGATCCTATTACCATCAGCCTTTTTACATATAAGAAAAGTAAGGTTGAGAGAGGTCAAGTTCTCATAGCTAAGGAGCAGAGCTTGGATTTGAAGCCAAGTATGTTTAACACTAAAATCTATGCTGCTTAAGCCAGGCACAGTGACACTATGGCAGTGTATATCTTACATTGCTTTGTATCCTATTTATTTACATATGATGCCCCAAATGATGGCTTATATACTTTTAATTACTAAAAATAAATTTGGCTTAATGAGCATCTGAAGAATAAATGGATGATAAACATATGATTACTATTGTACAAAAGCTACATATCTAATGAAAAAATATGTAACAGATCAGTAATTCTCAAACTTTTTGGCCTTAAGACCTCTTTATACTCTTAAAAATTACTGAGGACTCCCAAAGAGATTTCGTTTAGGTGGGTTATATTTACCTGTATTTTCTATATTAAAAATTAAAACTAAGAAATTGGAAAATATTTATTCATTTAAAAATAATAATTAAAGCCCATTACATGTTAACATAAGTAACATACCATGTTGACACTAGTCAAAAGGAAGCTGGAATGACTATTCTAGTATCAAACTAATTAGATTTCATAGCAAAGAATATTATCAGGAATAAAGAGGATCACTTCATAATGATAAAGAGGTCAATAAATTAACAGGCTATAACAACAACCCTAAATGTTTAGTTCCTAATAAAACAGCATTTGCAGAAGGCATGATTATTTACATTTAGAAAAATCCAATGGACTACAAAAAAACTACTAGAACTAATAAATGAGTTTTGCAAGGTTGCAGGCTACAGAATCAATATACAAATATGTCCTCATTCCAGAAATAAGCAATCATAAATTGAAAAAAATTTTAAATACCATTTACAATAACAAACTATAAAATACTTAGGAATAAATCTGACAAAATATATGCAAGACTTGTACACCAAAACTGTACATTATTGAGAGAAATTAAAGACCAAAATAAATGGAAAAATAAACCTTGTTCATGAATCAAAAGACTCTATTTTTAAGACAGAGACAATTCACTCCAAAATCATCTATTGATTTAGTACAATCCCAATCAAAATTTTGGCAGATCTTATGAGTAATGATACTCACGTAGCACAAGGATACTGACAGCACAGATATTGGTTTCTAATACTATTCTCCAATAAAAGAAACCAGGGCTTCTTAGAGAAATGGCTGCTTCTAGAACTGGGTCAAGAAATACATATACCATGAGCCTGGAGCATCTTGCAATGCTGAAAGTAAAGACGTACTTTAAAAAAGATGCAATGATGGGAGAAAGGCAAATAGGCACCAGAGCCAACTAAAAACATCTCAAATGGCCAAAACTGGAATATAACCCAAAGTGTAAAATAAATATTCATGAGCCCTTAGCGATAGGAAAAAAAATGATTGAATAAATAAATAGATGGGGGAAAAGAGAAAAATCTCCAGTGCAGAAGAATTCCAAATAATTTATGTAGACACTACATCCTCAAGGAAAGTGAGCATAAATCCCCACTCCTTAAGTGTAGTCTGTGCATAGTGACTTTCTTCCAAAGAGTGTAATAATGATAGGAGGAATAAGAGTACTTTACAGTGGAGAAATCTGACAAACAATACCTTAGCCAGGTGATCAAGGTTAACATCAGCAGTGATAAGACATGTTGATAGCATGTACCCTTGATATGAAGTGATGAAAATGGTACTTTATCTCTGTGGTCTTCCTCAAAAGAATATAAAACCCCAGTCTGATCATGAGAAAAACACTGGACAAATTACAATAGAAGGACATTCTACAAAACATATGACCACCACTCAAAACTGTCAAGGTCATCAAAATCAAGAAAAGTCTGGGAAACTGTCACAGCCAAGAGGAGCCTAAGGAGACATGCCTACTTAATGTAATGTGGTACCCTGGATGAGATCCCAGAGCATAGATGGGTTATTAGATAAAAACTAAGGAAACTGGAATGAAGTATGGACTTTAGTTAATTAAAACATATCAATATCAGTTCATTAATTATAACAAATATATTATACTAATGTTAGGTGGTAGGTAATAGTAGTAGAAATCACGTGGGGGTATATATAAACTCTCTATACTACCTTTGCAATTTTTCTGTAAACCCAAATATGTTCTAAAATTAAAACTTTTTTTAATTCCAGCAGGCGTTTTTACAGAAATGGACAAATTGATCCTAAAACTTACATGGAAATGCAAAGAACCCAGAACAGCCAAACAGCTTTCTAAAAAAAAGAATAAATCAGAGGGCTGATATTCAGACTTTTTTATAAAGCTACAGTAATCAAGACAATATAGTTTTGGTATCAAGATCAACAGACAAATTATTGAAAGAGAAAAGAGGTGAGAAAGAGATTCACACATATATGGACAACTAATTTTTGACAAAGGTGAAAAGGCAATTTACTGGAGAAATAATAGCCTTTCAACATATAGTGTGGAAACAACTCAATATGCATATGCCAAAAAAAAAAACTACTTCAAATCATACCTCTTACCATGTACAGAAATGAACTATAAATCACAGGCCTAAGTGGTGCTAACCCCCAAAATATAAAATTTCTAGAAGAATTTATTTTGACCTTGAATTAGGCAAAAAGTTCTTAGATATAACACCAAAAGCATGATCCATAAAAAGACAAAAACTCTAATTCGAAAAGATACATGCACCCCAATGTTCATAGCAGCACTATTCACAATAGCCAAGACATGGAAGCAACCTAAATGGCCATCAACAGAGGGACGGATAAAGAAGATGTGGTATATATGCAATGGAATATTACCCATCTACTAAAATAAAAATGAAATACTTGCCATTTGCAGCAACATGGATGGACCTAGAGATTATCATACTAAGTGAAGTATGTCAGACAGAGAAAGACAAATATTCTATGATATCACTTATACAAAGGATCTAAAAAATAATACAAATGAACTTATTTACAAAACAGAAACAGACTCACAGACATAGAGAGCAAACCTATGGTTACCAAAGGAAAAAGGGGAGAGGGAGGGACAAATTAGAGGTATGGGATTAACATATACATACCACTAAATACAAAATAGATAAACAACAAGGATTTACTGTACAGCACAAGGAACTATATTCAATATCTTGTAATAACCTGTAATGAAAAAGAATCTGAAAATATTTATATATATATAAAGTGAATCACCTTGCTGTACACCTGAAACTAATGCAATAATGTAAATCAACTATAGTTCAATTTTTTAAATTAATTTTTAAAAAGCATGATCCATAAAAGAAAAAAAATATAAATTGGACTTATCAAAATTAAAACATCTACTCTCCTAAAGACACTGTAAAGAGATGGAAAGACAAACCACAGACTGAGAGAATATATTTGCAAACTACATATCTGATAAACAGAATACATAAAAATGATATCAAAATATACAATAAGCTCTCAAAACCCGATAAGAAAACAGACCTAATAAAGAAATGGGCATAAGATTTCGACAGACACTTCACAAAGAAGATATATGGATGGCAAGTAAACACATGAAAAGATTCTTGGGACTTCCCTGGTGGTGCAGTGTTAAGAATCCTCCTGCCCATGCAGGGGACACGGGTTCAATCCCTGGTCTGGCAAGATCCCACATGCCATGGAGCAACTAAGTCCAAGTGCCACAACTACTGAGCCTGCGCTCTAGAGCCCGCGAGCAACAACTACTGAGCCCGCATGCCACAACTACTGAAGCCCGCATGCCTAGAGCCCGTGCTCCGCAACGAGAGAAGCCACCACAATGAGAAACCTGTCACTGCAATGAAGAGTAGCCCCCGCTCGCTGCAACTAGAGAAAGCCTGTGCGCAGCAACAAAGACCTGTCACAGACAAAAATAAATAAATTAATTTAAAAAAAAAAAAGATTCTCAGCATCACTAATTATTAGGGAAATGAAAATTAAAACAATGATATCCTACTACACATCTATTAGAATGACTAAAATTTTAAAGACTGATGATACCAATTACTGGTGAGGATGAAAGGCAACTCGAACTCTTACACACTGGTGGTAGAAATGTAAAATGGTACAACCTTTTTGGAAGACAATTTGTCTGTTTCCTCAAAACTTATGCATACATCTACATATGATACAACCATTCCACTCCTAGGTATTTACCCAAGAATAAAAGGTGGTGCATGAATCTTCGTATCAGCTTTGTTTTATTAGCCCAAAACCAGAAAAAAAAAAACTGGAAACAACCCAAATATCCAACAAGAAAATAAATGGAAAGTAAATTGTGGGATATACATACAATGGAAAAGTACTCAGCAATAAAAAGGAATGAACCATTGATACACACTACAACAAAGATAAATCTCAAAACAATTATTCTGTGTGAAAGAAGCCAGACAAAAAAAGAATACATCTTGTTCGATTCAATTTGTATAAAACTCTGAAAAATGCAAAATGATCTACAGTTACATAAAGCACATGAGTGGTTTCTTGGTTGGGGGATGACAAGTGTGAAGGTGAAACTACAAAGTGACACTAGCAAACTTTTGGATATGAAGGATATGTTCATTATCTTGATTATGGAAAGGATTTCATAACTATATACATATGTCAAAGCTCATCAAACCATGCATTTTAAATACATACTGTTTAGTGCATGTCAATTATACCTCAGTAATGTTGCTTAAAAATAGAATAAATAAATTATAAATTGCCATAATAAAATACTATACAGATCCATTACACCCTTTTTTTAATGTAAGATAATGGAATCTTAGTGACCTTATTTTTACTAAAGCTTCAAACATACTACTGTTTTATCATCCTAGAAATTATTTCAATTATTCCTCATAATGCTAAAAAAAAGCTAAAGTAATAAGAAACAAAAGAATGATGGAATCACCTGAAGAATGATGCAATAGTTAAATAAATAACAACTACTATATCAACCTTCAGTTTTCTTATTGCAGTGCTCAAATTACTACATCTTTTTTTGTATCATCTCTTAAGAGGATATGACAATATCCTAGATGAATTTTCTCAAACTCAAAAAATCAGTGAGTTATTGGTATATTCTTAAGTATAAAATTTAATGATTTTTAGTAAATTTACAAAGCAACCATCAAAACAATCCAATTTTAGGACATTTTCATCAACCCAAAACAGATCCCTGATTCCCAATTACAGTCACTCAAGTGTATATTTTTAAGGACTAAAAGGAAATATTACCTTCTCATCCAGTCAGTCATTAAAGAGAATGGATTTCATTCCACAATAATATGGGACAAGAACTTTGACTATCCATTTTGCTAAAAGAATGTGTGTTAATTTTTTTTTTTACTTTTTATGATGTTTGTGTACCATCGCTTTTACACAACTTGCTACAGTTTTTAAGTAAATAAATACTATAGGCAGGTACATACACAAAGGTATCGTGAAGAAAGGAGATGATGTAGAAATGATTAATTAATTGGATTGGTCATTCTAACTGGTGTTTATAAATCTAAAAATGAGAACCTTTTCTTACCATAATTAGTAAATATTCTTTACATGAAAACCCACTACAAATGTGTATACATATGCACATATAACTGAACAATACTTACATTTCTTTTTGTTTCTTTTTGTTTCACAAAACAATACTTACATTTACTATGTACAGTGCCCTTGTCTAGTTTATTTTGTTTTACTTCATTTTGTAAAATATTGGACAAAATCCACAATCTGAAAACACCAATAATATAGCCTTTCAGTATATCATTTTTAAACTTTAAGTTGAGAGTTAAGATGGTACTGGATAAATTATCTGTAACAAGTAAATAAAACCCACCAAGACCAGTAGGCAAGCTCAACAAACAGATGAAGTAGTAGAGCCACCATGAGGTTACACACGTTACCGTCAAGCAAATGAGAGGATAAAGGAAAGAACTAACTCAGAAAGAACGGCAGCTTCATGGAAAAGTTACCACAGAGTTCCAAGAAATACCCTCCTGCTGCTGACTCTTTTGCTGGGAAACCAGAGCTGTCCAAATGTCTTACAACTGGAACGACTACTGTCTCACTAGCAAGTTCAAGCTGTTGAATCTTTCTTCCTCTTCTTCTCTGGGATGAGAGGTGAAAACAGTGGAATGAAGTAAACATTATTGTTTCTGCTTCCCTTACTTTCAATTCTTTCTAAATTAAGTTTGAGGTAAAACTCAAAGCAAGAGACCTAAAGGTTGAATGAATTTTCTCTAAATCTAAAAACAGTTAATCACTCCTTGGAAGAATATTTTTAAAAGATTTAGAAAGTGGCAATCCCTCAAGTCCTGATGTTACTCATCATAAACTATCAAAGCAGATACACTGCATGCTTATAACACAAGGCAGACGAGAGGACAGGAGAGACTAAGCTAGTAACAAAAATATAAAGTGCCATCTACACTGGGTAAGGAGGTTAAAAGAAAGTAGAAGGTGATGAATGGTGGGATTCTATTTTGTTTTCATATTCATTAGCCCCAGAAAGGGTAAGATAATTTGGGGGCTTGATGGGATAGGTAAGATGCTGAATTAAATGAAAACATAAAATTTTTGAAGACCCCCCCAAAAAAGGGCAAAGCAATCATAATAAGAAATCTAAAGAAACATAATCATTGTACAATCATGGCCCAACTGAAAATAATATTTACGTATTTACCATGGAAATAGTGAATACTGATTTAATTTTAAAACTGTGATATAACTGTATTGGGAAATAATAGGAGAAGTGAAATAAGAATAGGGAAGGAGTTTTAGAGGGCTAAATCTTCATCTCTCAATTAGAATGTCAAGAGGCAGGTCTAAAACTGGAAATCAAGAAACTGCAGTATAACTGTATGATTTAGAAATATACAGATAAATAGAACAACAAAAATTAAGATGTAGAAGCTGGGCAGAGTCAAAACTGGTCATCTGATCCACATTTTACCATCTTATTGATAATTTTCCTTTCAGAAACATTACTCCCTTCAAATATTTTTCATAAACTAAAAAATGATTAACTATCCCTTCTGAACATAAGTAGGACATATGTAGTCAAAAAAGTTACTGGTACTATCTTGGAACCAGAGGGGAGAGACTATTAGGAATTGGAGTAAGCACCAAAGAAGAAGAGTGAGAGATGGTGAAAGAAACTGAATCCTGGTCAGCTCACTGGAGCCCTGCATCAAGTCTCACTTGAAGCTAGTCCTCCCCTTTCCCTATTGGCCAATAAAGTTCACTTATTATTTAAGGCAAAAAAAAAAAGATTAACCAACCATGTTCATCCTGCTTTCCCAAAGCATAGCCAGTTGTTTTCCAGACCCAACAATCACAATTCTTTTAACCAAAGCAGGATCTAATTCCTGACCTGTGCTTATTTCTATTGCTCTTATTTTTTTTCAAATCTAAGTCTGCACATTCTTCTGAAATCAGTATGACCAAATATGATGGAGAATTTATTTTTATGACTAAATTGACAAGACTTGACAGAAACATGACACAGGATCTCATCCTCAGGACCAACTCTTATCAGGCAACTGTACACCTAGCATATTGGACAGCCAGAGCAGATCATTTTTCATCACACCTGCTCCTTTATACAACAAAATTATTTTCTGTAATCATGAAATGAAAAATAGTAACAATGCAGAAAAGACACAAATTTTTTCTTCTATTGGATTTTGTACACATTATGCCACTAAAAATTTTTAAATAAAAATAAAATTCACACAACAAAAGAGGAAAAAGTAACAGACAAAAATACCCATTAATTATACTAATTTAATTTTTGAAAACAGGAAAATATTTGTAAGTACATAAAAGATTGTCACATCATAGTTTCTGTTTTGAGTTTTACTTATGCAAATTTGTCAGTGAATTCATTAAAGTTGATCTTCCTCGTATATTCATGTTCAATAGGGAATAAAGCCAATTTACCTTTGCTCATAATAAATTGGAGAATATTTTTTGTTAATTTTAATTTCGAGTTTCTTTCTTTAAGCAACAGGTATCCAAATAGCTAGAAAATATCTTAATGATAATAAGTTTGATAGTCTCATAAAATAGCTATTTCACAATAAATTCCAGAAACTGCAATAATGTTCATGTCTTTGCTTCTTTAGGATTTTTTCTAGCAACTTTCAGGCGTCCCATAGTCGAAAAGCTTTAAACAAAAATAAATACTCCAAGAACTTAAGTTCTATTTCTTCATCTCTACAATCACTAGACTATCAGTTCACTTCAAATCTACCACTTAAACTCAGAAATATTTAATACCACAGGGGAACTGGA